>NC_133534.1:21803790-22107864 GCF_048544455.1 Silene latifolia
GAGGACGTCGATGGGTCCTGTGTGGTACTTGGGCGAGCGTTTGGCTCGTGAGTGCTCCCAAGATGTTTTGACGGTTCCCATCGATCCTCCTCGGACGATATTCAGGGAGCCTTCCGATGCTGAGAGGGAGGCTGACTTGGCTGACGTCGGTAGGAACGCCCTCCTTCTTTCTGGCGAGGACTACTGGGCATTCCTTTACGGGAGGTTGGCGTACTGGCCAGCCGTGGTAAGTGTTTTACTCTTCTTTTGATTAACTCGAAAACATGATGAATCATCATCGATTAATGGAAGCCATTTAACTTTTGCAGGAGGTCGAGGTGGCGGGCATCGAGCCCTCAGAGTACCGCGAGACCCTCGAGTACACTGACGCGGCGGGGATAACGATGATCTCCGAGCTGCGCGACTTTGGCGTGGCAGTGACAGATGCTGGCTTGGACGAGTGGCAGCATCTGATTCGGAGGTTAAGTTCCCTGATTTGTATAATTTTGTGTAAGAACACATTTGTTTGAATTTGTCCAATCTTTGAGAATCCTTGTTTACAGGTTGTGCCATCCCGGTTTGTGGCTTTGTGGAGGGTAGCCAACCGGCTATGGGCTACTGCTATCGAGGCACTTGTTGGCGGTCGAGGACGTCTGGTATGAACCTTCTGTTTACTTCATTCTTGAATTTTTGAACTTCCTTTATTGCTTGAAGTGATTTACATGAGCCAATTTTTGCGTTTGCAGAGGGAGAGCGACCTGGAGCGGGAGCTAGCCGAGTCCCGGGAGGAGACAGCTCGCCTGCTGAGGGAGCTAGAGGTCCGCGACTCCGAGATTGCTACTCTCGAGGCGAGAGCTACTGAGCTAGGCGGCGACCGGCAGTAGTCTGTTTGTTGCTTTTTTGTCTTTGGTTGTACTTCATATATTTTGTACATTTTTAGGACCTTCATTTTGGACTTTCGGACTTTGTTTCGGGCTCGAGCCCCCAGTTTGGTGTACATATTCCCTTTTTGGTTGTATATATGACGGGCTGAGTGCCTTTGCTGTTGGGTTGCTTTATTTGTACCTGCAGGTTAGCTTTGAACAGGTTTGGTAGATGACGGTTTATGCCGTCATACTGTCGAAATTTACACAGAAATTCACATAGAATATACATTTGTACACATGGCCTAAATTAGCGCAAGACAACGACTCGAAAATGCAAAAAAAAGCAAAAAATTTACTGATAATGACCGGACGGTAGGGATGGTTACCCCCAAAAAAAAGAAAACATAGAAACATATAAGTTTGAAATGTAATATGGAATGGAAGTGAAATGATTCCCCAAAAAAGAAAATTAAAAAGAAATGGATAAGTTTGAAAATGAATATTAAATTGGTGAAATGATTCCCCAAAAAAAATGTGTAAGTGTGTCGGAATGACGAAAATGTTGATATCGTCTCGAAATGCATGCCGGTGGAATTAGGAAACGCGAAACATGGCAATTTGATGTATTTACCAAAATAATAACCTGTATGAATAAGAAATTATTCTCTAAGGAATTAGGAAAGATCCAACGGGGAAAATCACAGAAAGAAGGATGAGGAAGAGGCGCAGCAGTAGCTGCGTCCCTTTGAAGAGGCGCAGCAGGTGCTGCGCTTGTTTCTCAGTGTATCCGTCCTGACAAATTTTAGGAAACAGCTTTTAATATAAATATAGAGGCTGCGCCTGTTTCTCAGTGAGTCCGTCCTGACAGATTTTAGGAAACAACTTTTAGTATAAATATAGAGGTCGAGGGAGGTTTTATTCACATAATTTTTCCGTCTTTCTTTCGTCTTATTACATAAAATCTCTCTAATTAATCATACATCATGAATACTTTTGAAATCCGTCTGAAAGAATGGACAAATGAGTTCTCTAATGTGGAGAAACACGATATGGATGCCTATAATTTTTGATCAATATTGAGCTTAAAGCTGATCAAGGTAGTCAAACCGTTCCTGGATGCTTGTCTTGAGTATTGGGACCCGAACTATCATGTGTTTGCCTTTCCTGGAGGCGATATTTGCCCATTTCCTGAAGAAATTGCTGCAATCGGCGGTTGGGATCCGGAACATTTGCCTGCTATACCCTCCACTTATCAAGGGTATATGAACAAGTTCAGAGATTTTCTTGGGTTGACAAGAGCTGAGGTGGACCGTCTGGTGACCTCAAAAGGAGTGCGAATGCTGGATTTCATTGATCGGTTCATCAATAGGGCTAATAATAGATGAACAAAAGGTCCAAAATAGAACCTCTCCCAAAAGTGTATACCCAAGGAAACCTCTTAATAACTAATATTATTTTGTACTAGAAATAATAAAAGTCTTACTTAAAAATTGATACAAAAATAATTTGTATTGCTCTTGAATATTTTGGTCAAGAGGAATGATTTGTGAGGTTTTTATTTCTCTAAGTTTCTCCAAATTGTAGAGAGAATATTTTTCTTAGACTAGGAAAAATAATAGGTAAAAAGATAGAATGAATAATAGAGGAAAAACTCTCTATATTTCCGTCTTGGAAAACCGGAGGGGAGGGGTCACTAGTGCCCAATGCATGAGCTTGTGTTCTTATCAAGATCAACTAGGCATGCAAGGCTATACAAACCTTATACACCTTCCATATTTTTGGCACGTTTAACATAAAATGGATAGTCCATTTTATTTTGTCATTTGTCAATTGTGACATATGTGACATGTTACTTGACATGTGAAATTGTAATGTATTTTTAACATATTAAAAATCAACATACTTATAAAATATGTCATATACAAAATCGACTAGTAATTTGTTATTACTTGTGCCAAAATGGTTTATCAAATTATAAATTACAACGTCTTGCATTTATAATAAATTATTCATTCAATTTCAATTTCAATTGTTTCGTAAACAATAATTTTATCTAAGTAATAAAACAATTCGATTACTTAGACCGTATCCAATTTAATCGAATTACAATAAGACACGTTAACTTTACTCACAAAATCATCCGTCAATTCATACGATTAATTAAATAATCAATTAAGATTATTTCCCTATAGGTATGACCTAAGGGGATCAATTGATCACGACTGTCGCACGACAGTAATGTCAAACTCTAGTCAGCCAATCATTACCGATATATGTGGACCAGTTGACCGTAAAATATTAAATCCCACATGTATTCTTAAAATGAGATTTAAACATGTGATCATCATGATCGACAGTTATGATCGCATTATTGTCGGAGGACACATATTCCAACAATCTCCCACTAGTCCTCGACAAGTGTGCGTCACCAATTCTCTTGTCCTATTACTATCTCCCACTCAATGCAAGGTATCTTTCAGGTCGTACTTGCAAGTGATCATATCTAGAGTGGTTTCCTCGATCTGGAGAATAACTTATTGACCGGAATTATCTACCATAGATACCTTCCGAGCGTGGTCACGCATTTCCAGTTCATTACTCCTCGAGTGGCCCTGAGATATTGTTATAACCCTGACAGGGTGGACAATTCCTATCGCACTTATTCCCTTTGACTAGCCACAGCCATCATAACCCAAAATATGCCCATTTGACCCCATTTACGAAGGTCGTAGTAACATAAATCAAAGTTAATCTGAAACTGTGCCACCTTAGGCGAACAGTCTTTAGTCAAAAGAATCGACTCATTAGAATACTATAGTAGCTCTCGCCACGACCAGGCTATATAAATTTGCCAGAACTCTATAAGCGGTCATTAGCCCGACAAAGTGTTCCTAACAGTCTGCCTATGTGATCGACTAGTCATCTCACATGACTCCATGGCACTTGAATTTTCCATCAATCGCATCACACTCTAGTCACTTCGAGACGTCACCTCATGTAAGTGACTATGGGCGAATACAATGCTAATCCATGTTCACTTTAACGGGGTTCAATCGTCTCTACAACCCGTTTGGATGTAACAAAGTACAAGGTGAGTTAATAATAACTCAAATGACAAATGTGGACATCACATTCGGGTAGTCAATATCATATTACAACCTTGTGATGTATATTGTAAGTGTGTAAACACTAGTTACTCGTAACATGTGTTTAACACACCATGTGTCCATGTGTTCAACCCTTTTGAATTGCATTTTCCTTTATTTTCATGTTTGTCTCACATAGCATGAATCTCACCAATTGCATATCTACTTTCCCAAACTAGTTTTAGGTTCTTTACTTTGAAAGAACTTTCTTGTTGCTTATCACATAACAACCTTATTATGGTGGACGACATAACTCACACTAGTCAAGTGTTCTTCCAACTCATAATGTACTAGGTATATGTTTTGTAGGATCTTGCAACAATTGTCAAGATGATTAGCCTAGCACTTCTCATAAGTCCTAGCAAATTTTGAAAACACTAGTTTTGAGTAACTTCTTACTATAACCAAGTATCTTTTCAAACTTCTTATTTCTCCTTTTAGCTTAAATAGCTTAGGATTTTCATAAATCCTTACGCGTTTTCGAACTTCAATATGTGCAACTTCTTGTCACATAAGCGAGTGTTCTGTCAAACACTAGAATAGCTCATTAGTTCTTCTTGAGAATTCATGACGATTCTTCTATGGCTTACTAATGACTCATCATGCTCTTAAGCATATGATTCATTATTGGACATGTTCATGATTATTCTAATGGCAGAAACATTAGTAATTTTAATCATGTAATCAACCATTCTTAGGTTCAATGAATGACCATGTCTGCTTATGATAATTCCATTTTCATCGATATGAATAACCTACGTTTCTCGTTGATTTGATGTGTATATCTCAATGCCTATCCAACATCCCATGATGTGATTGGATTCATCATAGTCCATTTTCATCCAGAATTGAAAAACCCAAATACTTCTTTGTGAAAGATAGTACTAGCACTACTACAGATACAGGCTATAACAACGGTTAAAAACCGTTGTTATATAAAAAAGCGGACATTGTTAAAGCGTCCGTTGTAAAAGGTTTTAAAAATGGTTGGTTTTCTTAAGGAACCCGTTGTTAAAACTATTAACAACGGTTTTAAGTATAAAAACCCGTTGTGGAAAATGTGACTCAATTTTGGGGGGAAAGTTATAACAACGGGTTGTAATATACAAAACCGTTGTTATAACTAAAGACAACGGGTTGTTTATAAATAACCGTTGTTGTTTGTTCTTAAAAAATAAAAAAAAGTTAAATTAAATATTACTAGATGTATGCATAATTACGGCCCATTATAATTCTGATGCATGCATTATTACTGCCATCCCTGTGCATATGAACGGACAATATGGAATGAGAAGGGTTAGTAATAAGATTTGAAGCAGCAGAGAGAGATATGATGATGATTATGGCACAACTTCCTAACATATATATTAATTAAAAAACAACTCAAACCACACATTGCTTAGTATAAATACATGCATTATCTCAACTAACATTCCATTATCTCACTATACATCTCCAAACCCTAACTGCTAAAACAAACTCCAAATAAACCCTACTTAATCTTTCAAACAAACTCCAAACTCCATCAACAAAATGAATGATATCATCCTTAAGACTCTTCCTATGATCGAGAACAACAACAGTTTCATCCGCCGGTTGCTCCACATTGAGGAAAGTTTCAGGAGCTACCTTGCGGATGCTCGATCCATACTGAAGGATGCCAAAGAAGATGGCTTGACAGAGCAACAGCAGTTGCAGCTATTTGACGATATAGCAACTGCTGAACGGAACCTCCAAATAGCCAAAGAGGAGAGGACAGATATCATAGAGGAGAATAAGACTCTCTATGAAAATATAAGAATTGCATTTTTATTAATGTAATTTTTTTTTTTAATTTATGTATATATATATATATATCATGCATTCCTCTCTATCATCTTGCTTCTTCTTTGTTTTAATATATTTAATTTGTTTTACTAGCTAATTAAGTGAATAATAATACTTAAAAAAATAACATAATGGTCGATAAAAACACATACACATGCAAATGAAATAATTAGAAAGGGAAAATAATGACGATGAAAGACAATGAAACTGAAGGAAAAGTAGATCTATATATACAAACATACTCATATATGTTATAATTTAATTTGTCATAAAATTAAAGAATGATCTTATGCATGCAAACTAATAAACAATATAAAGAAGAAACCATCATCTTACATTGTGATTTTCGGATTTATGGGCACAAGTGAGTTCACCTACTCACTTGTTCTTGAACTTCCAAATATTGGATGAACAAGGTTCAAATTAGAACCTCTCCCAAAAGCATATACCCAAGGAAACTCATAATAACCAATATTATTTAGATCTAGTAATAATTTTAGTTTTACTATAAAATTGACACAAAATAAATTGTATTTTTACTCTTGAAAATCTCGGTCAAGAGGGAGTATTTGTGAGATTTTATTTCTCTAGAAAAATCACATATTGTAGAGAGTATCTTTCTTACACTACTAAAATGTTGTATGTAAGGATGAATGAATAAATTGAAAAGAAAAACTCTTTTCTTTTCTCCTATGGTTGGCCGAAAAAATGCCTTGGGTAGTATGCCCAATGCATTTCACTTTTGCTCTTCACAAGAGGCTAGGCATGCAACTCTAGGGTTATCATTGTTTTTTATTTAGAATAAAATAAATTAAACAACACAAACCCTTAATGCCCTTCATATTTTCGGTTACCATGTAAAATGGTAATCCATATTATCTTTGTCATTTGTCAATTGTAACATGTGTGACATGTTACTTGACTTATGAAATTGTAATGTATTTTTAACACATTAAAAATCAACATACTCATAAAATATGTCATTAACAAAATCGACTAGTAATTTGTAATTACTTGTACCAAAAGTGTTCCCGAATTATAAACTACAACATTCTGTATTTATAATAATTTATTCATTCCGTTTCAATTGTTTCTGTAAACAATAATTTCATCTAAGTAATGAAACAACTCGATTACTTAGACCGTGTCTCATTTAATCATATTTACAATAAGATACGTAAATTATACTCACAAAAATCATCCGTCAATTTTAAGCAATTTAATTAACTCGTAAATTATACGATTAATTAAATAATCAAGTAAGAGTATTTCCCTATAGGTATGACCTAAGGGGATCAACTGATCACCACCGTCGCACGACAGTAATGTCAAACTCTAGTCAGCCAATCATTAGCGATATGTGTGGACCAGTTGACTGTAAAATATTACATCCCACATGTATTCTCAAGGTGAGATTTAATAATGATATTTAAATCATGTGATCGCACTATTGTTGAGGACACATTTCCCAACAATCTCTCACTTGTCCTCGACAAGTGTGCGTCACCAATTCTCTTGTCCTATTACTATCTCCCACTCAATGCAAGGTGTCTTTCAGGTCGTACTTGCAAGTGATCATATCGAGAGTGGTTTCCTCGATCTGGAGAATAACTGTTTGACCGGATTTATCTATCATAGATACCTTCCGAGCGTGGCCACGCATTTCCAGTTCATTACTCCTCGAGTGGCCCTGAGATATTGTTTTAACCCTGACAAGGGGGTGGACAATTCCTATCACACTTATTCCCTTGGACTAGCCACAGCCATCATAACCCAAAATATGCCCATTTGACCCCATTTACGAAGGTCGTAGTAACACAAATCAAAGTTAATCTGAAACTGTGCCATCTTAGGCGAACAGTCTTTAGTCAAAAGAATCGACTCATTAGAATACTATAGCAGCTCTCGCCACGACCATGCTATATAAATTGCCAGAACTCTATAAGCGGTCATAAGGTCCGACAAAATGTTCCTAAAAGTTTGCCTATGTGATCGACTAGTCATCCCACATGACTCTATGGCACTTGAACTTGCCATCAATCGCATCACACTCTAGTCACTTCGAGACGTCACCTCATATAAGTGACTATGGGCGAATACAATGCTAATCCGTGTTTACTTTAACGGGGTTCAATGTTATCTCTACAACCCGTTTGGATGTAACAAAGTATAATAAAAGAATTTAAAGTAAAACTCGAACGACAAATGCGATTATCACATATGAATAGTCAATGCCTGATTGCTATTTCATGTTCTATAATCTAATTTGACCTTGTATGTAGTTGTTCATTTCAATTCAATTGAAATGACATGACTCATCATGTTTAGCCTATGAGAAGGCTTTGGTTAGTAGGTTTTATCAACTTCTTGTACCTAACTCAACCTTACTACATACTCGTTTTCCTTTGTAATGTATACATTTGCATTACAAAACTTTCTGAGTACGTGTCGAGATTCAATCAAGACATAGGCGCTCTAGCCTAAGAATAACTCCCACTGTTTTCACAGTGTGCGGGACTCATCCTTCTTGCACCTCTCATGATTGCAAGTGTACTCAATTTCCGTTGTAAACATTTCTCATTGTTCTTTATTGCCTAGAACGATTCTAGAAAATCTACTTCTTAATTAACATAGCCACAATGGTATCTTAACCATCCTAATGTGTTTTGATTATGGTTTTGTCGGAAACCATGCGCAATCTCAATTGTCAATTGTCACTTGTGTAACACCCTTATACAAAATTGCATCATAAACACTTTGTTTTACTTCCTTAATGCTTCTGCAAGCACTTAAGGGTAATCTTTATGGCTTACTTGATAAAGATTACTTAAATTCGATTTTGAAAACAATTCATCATACTCAAAGTATATGAAGTGTTATACATCATTTCCTATTTAATTGATTCGGCAGCGGAAGCAAATGGAATCAATCAAATATGTTCAATTTAATTGAACTAGTCATGAATATTATCAACATAAGACTTCTTACTGACGCCAGTATCATGTGGATTTACCTACATAAATCCAGATATTAAAGATGTATTATAATACTCCAAAAGTCTTAAATCATTCTCAATGATCAATATGTCATCCACATATCGGACTAATAAAAATTTCCGTAACTCCCACTAAACTTCATGTATAAACACAACTTCTCGACTTATCGAGAAAAGTTTTATAACATGATCAAAACATCGATTCTAACTCATTGATGTCCTACTTAAGACCATCTCTTAAGTTGCACATTATCTTAGGATTGCAAGAATCTATAAAACTCATGATATGTATTTAATACATTCCTTCTTTTGAAGAAGTGGGTTTTAGATTCACATGCTGTATGCGTATCCTCATAATGAAACACAATACCTAAGAAGATCCAAATAGACTTAAGCATTTCAATTAGTGCAAAACCCTTTGCAACCAATCTTGCTTTGAAATCTCTCTTTATTAGTGCAAAACCCTTTGTCACTAATCAAGCCCTTTTGTTTCGGATTTTCATGGCTCTATGCCTTGTATTGAGTTGTGACTTAAACACTCTTATGCAAGTCATATGTTCATTACTTTCTAGAAGTAATCAACTTGAATCAAACAATTTCTTTTGTAAGTTATAAGCTCTTTACTTTCTTAAAAGTAGCATGAATTCATCATTTTTAACAAGTGACGAATTTAACCTACTAGGTTTTAAAGAAACAACATCTTACAAAACGTCTCATGTAGCAAAGAAAGACCAGTTTCTTGCGACATAACATTCTATGTGGCATTCTTTGTGGCTCTTGAATAATTTCTCCCACTCTGTCTTCAAGAAATAAACTTGTATTTTAGAAAGACAGTTTCACGAGCCATAAACCCGGTGTACTCGTGATAATTGAAAAGGGAAAAATGAGCATTTGTTTCTTGTGAAAACTTACAAGCATGGTACCCTTACCATTTCATATCTCATATGATTCGATTTAGTGGAAAAATAATTTAGACAAAATGATAAAATCCCCAAAAGGATCAAGTAACTCAAAGTAACTTGATTGAAGTCCAAACCATATAGAATAGCGTTTGATTTCTTATCCAACCACACATTATTCCATAATGCGTGCTAAGAGAGATTAACTTGTGATACTATATCACATTTCCTTTGGCTTATATCCAAGTCTTCACTTTGATAATCCCATCACGACTAAATCGTGATTCCTTGAACTTCTTCAAAGATTTCTCTATTTACCTTATTAAGTGAACACATTAGTGTCAACCTAAATCGTTGGTAAAAGAAAATGATCAACCTATTTTGGATCAATGATTTACAACCTCGATCTCCTTTTCAATCAAAAGGAACGAGATATCTTGCTTTGAATACAAGATACGCATATACCATTAACAATCTAATGGTTTCAAGAGTGCTCGATAACTCTTTGTGTTAATCATTCCAGAATCTTAGGTTTGATCTTGGGTTAGCAATTTGAGTCTTGCATCATCTTCATGATATATTATTCTCTTTTAGTTTAGAATATAATCACCTTGATAATGGGCTAGCCATACATCAAATTATGGTGTATAAGGTCACAAAAGTGAAACCTCTTTTGTATCTTAACAAGTTTGTATTCTTATTTAGAGTTTTATGTACTTAATAGTCACAATTAAGTACAACTCCAAACCCAAAAACTAGATTTAGTACACAATTACTCTATCTCTCGACTTCATTATTGCTAGTCGTCATATTCTAATCATCCTATGTATCAAGTACAATGATGAAAACCTCCACTGGTTTCTAATATTGACGAAGTAGTACTAGCAAAATTTATTTCAATCAAATAAATAAAGAACTAAGTCTTATTAGATGTCCCACAACTAACTTGCTTATTCTTTAACAACTTGGGGTAGTTTCCTTTCTTGTGTCCAACATTTAAGAAAGTGGAAACTTTATCGATCGGGATTGATAGGTTTAGTATCGCTATTCTCAACAACTTTACTTTTAACATTACCTTGTATCAATTCCATTATAATCTTTACTTCTTGAACCTCGTCCTCATCTTAACGGTTTAAGAGAATGCTCCCACTTATTTCAATGAGTCTTTGCTTTGAGAAGCAAAATTGAGTTCATGAAGATCACTCTTCATTTGTTCATTTTAGTCTTAAAACTTTCATTGAAGTGGTTGCGTTATTTTGGTCAATTACGAATTTTACCAAAACAATTTATCGCTTCAAGGTACTTAATTCAATTAAGTATATGAAAAATAATCCATTGTAAGTAGATGTGTTAGTCAAGAATCAAAAACCTGTTTGATAATGAATAACTTTAATCTATACTCTTTGCAAGAGATCCTTACCAATGGTTCATATGAGGTTTTAGAAGCAAATTCATATTTGTCTTTAGTTACGATGTTTTAATGGAGATTTGAATTAAAAATCTAAATGATATCGTATATGAATGTGGTAAAGAAATAGAACAATGTAATAACGGAATAGTGGAAAAAACTTTACATTTATCATTTTAATAATGCTTGTAAACAAGTATAGCATTTACATATTGACCTCTACCCAACTATGATAAATGATTCCAAGATCCAAATTCATATTAACTTGGGCACGGTGTGGCCGATACATCCCTTATCAATATAACTTGGTGGATTAACTCTTTAATCAATTCTACTTTTAGAACTCTTGGTCGATAAAATTACATTAACATTTATCTTTAGCCCAAAACACATCCGACAAGGGCACGGTGTGGCCGATACATCCCTTATCAAAAACTTTTGTTGAGTTCAACCCAAATTTAGAATAAATGTGTCCATGATCCAAATCCACATCAACTTGGTCACGGTGTGGCCGATACATCCCTTATCAACATGAATTCGGTGGATAGACATTTATCACCCCCTTCCCCTACGTAACAAGGTTTGTACCCCGGTGTGTCCGAGTGAACTCCCTAATGAAATAGATTTTCATGGTTTCTACTATTTGGTAACGCTAAGTCTCAATTGTTTATTTTAGCGAGAGGTCATGTCAATTTATTATCTATCACGTTTTAAGTGAACTAAAGCGGTGAACTACGATAATTATAATTGACACGGTCGATAAACTCGATTAGATATGGATGCATGTTTTAGTTATGGCGATTTAGCGATGCATGTGACATATAAATAAAATGCAAAACATAAAAATAAATCCTAGTATGGCCTTCCTAAAATAGAAAAACTATTTAACTATTACATATTCGGAAACCAACTCCATTGGTCCCTTGAACTTCGGTTGTGGCACGCATCTCGAGGTAACACCGTCTTTATGTATCGCCATCTTGAAGAAATCCGTCTTTGGGAACTCCGAAATGAATAAAATTACATAATTTCCTATTATACATTTGTGACTAAAATAAAATAAATCTATTAAAATTACAAAACGGTGATACGAGATCACAGTAAAACTACAACCGAATCAATATTCCCATACATTTCGGGAAATACCAATTAAAACTAAGGCCATACTAAGTAAAATTACATAATTCAAAAATTACATAAATTAAAATTATGACAATCACAAAGAAAATGAGCATTATAATATGTATGAACATGCCCAATTTTATGCTAAATCGCCTTTAATTAGCCAATATCGTATATTACTCGGTTTTTACGGATTTGCGTGATTTCAACATTTTATAATCACAAAATTACATAAATTCATATTTATGCATAAGTTAATTACCCTAACCTCTTAGGACTCAAAATTTAGTCTTCACTAATTATTTGACCATAATTAACTCATATTACTAAAATTTGTTCATTAATGGACTTAAAATTATAAAAATAAGCTATAAACTTCAAATAAATCACAAAATTTCAAATAAATTCAAAATTTGAAATTTAAACTCATGAACATTCTGGAAAAATACCATGACACTCATAATGTTCAAAAACTTAGGTTAAAAATTTCGAAATTTATCCGGGAAAAACAATGTTACGGTTTATCGGTTTTAACTAAAATAATCATAAAAACATGAGAAAAATTATATTCACCAACTTTTCAATTTTATATCTGAAGAAGATAATAAAATGAAACATATGATGTTTTTCTTTAGTCATAGAATATGTTTTATCAATATTTCACTAATAAAGTCAATATTCATGCTATTTTTCTTCAAAAATCCATAAATCATGCAAAAAGACTTCACTATAGCCTATTATTTTACACACATCTTGTAAAATTTCATGTGACAACATACTAAATATCTATGACCAGATTCGAAATTTATCTCATATTAACCTATTTTTCACCTAAATCCGAATTTAATAATAAAAAATCCATTTTTCGAGCATAAAAAGTCCAAAAATTATGAAAATATACAGGTTATCTCAAAATAATATATGTGAAAACATATCCAAAAATCACTTGAAAATACGAAGTATAGCTAATTTTAGTCCGAAAATGACATTTTTACTCATAAAATCATATTTTAATGCCATTATAGTATAATATGAACAATAGAAATCCGTAAATTAACCAAAATATCCTAAAATATTTTAGGACCAGAAATTTTAACATGCATGAATTAATTTCGTGATATATCATAATAACACAAATTTTACAAGTTTTATATGTTATTCTTATAACTCGGAAAAACTTTTAACCGATTTGCATGCAAACAACCATGGCTCTTGATACCGATTGAAGGAAAAGTAGATCTATATATACAAACATACTCATATATGTTATAATTTAATTTGTCATAAAATTAAAGAATGATCGTATGCATGCAAACTAATAAACAATATAAAGAAGAAACCATCATCTTACATTGTGATTTTCGGATTTATGGGCACAAGTGAGTTCACCTACTCACTTGATCTTGAACTTCCAAATATTGGATGAACAAGGTTCAAATTAGAACCTCTCCCAAAAGCATATACCCAAGGAAACTCATAATAACCAATATTATTTAGATCTAGTAATAATTTTAGTTTTACTATAAAATTGACACAAAATAAATTGTATTTTTACTCTTGAAAATCTCGGTCAAGAGGGAGTATTTGTGAGATTTTATTTCTCTAGAAAAATCACATATTGTAGAGAGTATCTTTCTTACACTACTAAAATGTTGTATGTAAGGATGAATGAATAAATTGAAAAGAAAAACTCTTTTGTTTTCTCCTATGGTTGGCCGAAAAAATGCCTTGGGTAGTATGCCCAATGCATTTCACTTTTGCTCTTCACAAGAGGCTAGGCATGCAACTCTAGGGTTATCATTGCGTTTTATTTAGAATAAAATAAATTAAACAACACAAACCCTTAATGCCCTTCATATTTTCGGTTACCATGTAAAATGGTAGTCCATATTATCTTTGTCATTTGTCAATTGTAACATGTGTGACATGTTACTTGACTTATGAAATTGTAATGTATTTTTAACACATTAAAAATCAACATACTCATAAAATATGTCATTAACAAAATCGACTAGTAATTTGTAATTACTTGTACCAAAAGTGTTCCCGAATTATAAACTACAACATTCTGTATTTATAATAATTTATTCATTCCGTTTCAATTGTTTCTGTAAACAATAATTTCATCTAAGTAATGAAATAACTCGATTACTTAGACTGTGTCTCATTTAATAATATTTACAATAAGATACGTAAATTATACTCACAAAAATCATCCGTCAATTTTAAGCAATTTAATTAACTCGTATCGGTATACGATTAATTAAATAATCAATTAAGAGTATTTCCCTATAGGTATGACCTAAGGGGATCAACTGATCACCACCGTCGCACGACAGTAATGTCAAACTCTAGTCAGCCAATCATTAGCGATATGTGTGGACCAGTTGACTGTAAAATATTACATCCCACATGTATTCTCAAGGTGAGATTTAATAATGATATTTAAATCATGTGATCGCACTATTGTTGAGGACACATTTCCCAACAGAAACCAACAGTGACGGCGAGATTTACCTGATAATTAGAGAAAGTAAGAGACGATGAAATCAACAGTGACGGCGAGAAGATAAAGCGACGATGAGAAAGAGAGAAAGAGACGATGAGAAAGTGTGTGTTTTGTGTTTGTGTTTGTGTTTGTCCGATGTGTTTGTGTTTGTGTATTAAGGTTTGTGTTTTGTGGCTTCAGTAGATTTGTGTTTGTGTGGTTTATAGTATGGAAGGTATTGACAACGGTTATTACACAACAACCGTTGTTAAATAAGTTTTAACAACGGTTTTAAAACAACAACCGTTGTCAAATAAGGTTTAACAACGGTTGTAAAACAACAATCGTTGTCAAATAAGATTTAACAACGGGTTTCTAAAGTAACCGTTGTGATTACTTTTCACTAACTTTGCGTCAATTTTGCGCCAAATTATTAACAACGGTTGTGCATGTGTTGTTACCCGTTGTTAAAACTTATAACAATGGTTGTTATAACCATACCCATTGTAATTCATTTTAGTAAAATTCGCGCCATACATTCTACAACGTCTATTGTGATTTTCGTGAATAATCGTTATTAAAGGGGCTTGTAGTTGCCTGGATTTGTAGTAGTGTAGCTCGTCATTCTCAATGAGTAATGAGTTATAAATTTTTACAAGATGATTGCTCCCACTAAATTTCATGTCTTCACATGAAAAGTTCAAACTCCCACTCAATTCCACATGTTTCGTATTTGACTACTCAATCGAAACATTTCAGGAATTTAAATACATTTTGCTTTGCCAAGTTACTGAGATAAAACCATATATGTTCCCAACATATCTTTTCAAAATACCTATTTTGAAAAGGTTTCAATCTTAAACTTATGGAAAGAGATTTTGATCTCTAACTCATTCATTTTTATAATGATGCGTAGCAATGTCAATATTTAAAAGTGAAATCCCATTTAATACACGTCCTTCTCAAAATACCCTTTTCGGAAGGAGGTTTAACCATTTCATTTTCATAATGAGGTTGAGTAATGACACTAGCGTGGTTTACAATTAACTTAGCTTTTGTAGATATCGGCATATCTTCCTTTGCAACTTTTAATCATAAATCTCATTTATATTCAAGGATGCAATTTTATTTCATTTAGGCTCTTAAGTAAATATCAATATAAAAACTCTTATTTATATGTAGGTCACAGACTAGCCAAATCTCTTGTTAATACTTTTCTTTACTCATTTTCTATCTTCTTTAGTCATTTTCTATCAAAACTTTCTTTTGATCTCCTCGTGTAGTTATCTTAAGAACATATTCTTTTGATTACTTCACTTGGTCTCTTTTTTCATGCAGATCTCATCTATTCGAGACCATAGATCTCATCTATTTAGGTATACAAATCATTCTTTCTTTCGTAGATCTCATTTACTCAAGCATACAAATTATTCTTTGTATTCTTTGTGTCTTCATTTTTCTCCCACTCTATCTTTAGAATAAATACACTAGATATTCAAAGATAGCTTATGAGACACAAATAATAAGTAGAATGAGGACTATCTCATAGATTGACTAATAGATTTTAGATTTGATGAGTGTACTTGGTAATTGACATTCCTTTAGGAGAGTTCATCAACTCAACATCACTTTATAATTGATCATACACAAGCCTTAAGCTTGTGGACATATAATGAATCCCATCATTATAGTTGTCTATTGGATCACTTTAAGTAGATGATCATATGTTTCTATGTGCAAGCATATAAAGACGAATTTTTAGAACAAACAAATACGATAAAAGGGGTGACTTGGGTTGCAAGCCAAGTCACCATAATCCAAACTACAACCATTGTTTAGAAAGGATCAACCATTTCCATGTCGAACACGGAAATCAAAATAGTTCTAAAATTCATAACATTAAAATAAAGACAATAATTAAAGCTAAGCTTCATTGGTAGCTACTCCTAGCTCCTTCATGATTTCTAAAACTTGTTTTTCTTTTCCCTTGTCTTTGCTTGGAGGAGGCCATATTTACAATAAAAAGGGGATACATTATCACAACTTTGTATCAAAATACCATAGTTGAATTAGAAACATAAAAAAAAGGATAGTCAATTACCAATTGGAGTGATCTTTCCAGCTTTGATGTCACCAAGATACTTGGACAATTCCTCTTCCAATGTCCAACACCATTACAATAATGGCAGTTATCAAGAGGACCCTTCTTGGTCTTGGAAGTGCTAGCTTGAAAAGTCTTAGACTTGGTGGACATGGGAGCTTGCCTCTTACCCTTTTTCCCATTCTTTTGTAACTTCCCCTTGCTCTTAGTGCTTATATTAAGCACATCCTTAGGTAGGTTAACATTTAACCCCATGTCTCTTTCGGCTTGCACAAGTAACTTGTGTAACTCTTCAAGAGACACGTCCTTGTCTTGCAGATTGAAATTCACCCGGAATTGTACATATGATTTGACTTTGGATAAGGAGTGAAGAATCCTATCAACAATGAGCTGCTTGGGGATTTCAACCTTTTGAATTTTCAATGTCTCGACAAGCTCCAACAATTTGAGCACGTGAAGGCTAACCTTTTGGCCCTCCTTGAAATCGAGATCAAAGAATGCCGAGGCCGCCTCATATTGGACGATCCTCTGTGCTTGTGAGAACATTGTCACAAGTTTGGAATAGATTTCATAAGCGGTGCCCATTTTAAAGGCTCTCCTTTGGAGAACCGCTTCCATAGCAAAAATCAACACATTTTTCATAGCAGCGGACTCTTTGTGGTAAGCCTCATATGCTTCCCTAGTGGCGGCACTCAACCTAGCATTAGGTTCGGGTGGAGAGGCCTCAATGAGGTAACGAAGCTTGTTGTCACCTTGGGCGGCCAATTTGAGTTGGGCATCCCAATCGGAGAAATTTGCCCCATTCTTTTCAAGTTTACAACGATCCATGAAGGATCGGAGCCATGAAACATTAGTGAGAGTGGTGGCGTTGGTGTTTGGTGCGGCCATTTGTTATGAAAAATAAAAGTGGTCTACAAAACAAAATAGAAAGAATAAAACACTTGTCGTTTTTCAATAAAAAAAAAGTAAAACTCGTAAATTTAATTTAAACAAGTTTTATAACATTTATCTAGTGACCTCTACCCAAGTTGATAAATGATTCCAAGATCCAAATTCATATTAACTTGGGCACGGTAGGGCCGATTCATCCCTTATTAATATAACTCGGTGGATTAACCCTTAATCGATTCTACTTTTAGAACTCTTTGTCGATAAAATTACATTAATATTTATCTTTAGCCCAAAACACATCCGGCAAAGGCCGAGAATACTTTTGTTGAGTTCAACCCAAATTTCGAATAAATGTGTCCATGATCCAAATCCACGTCAACATGAATTCGGTGGATAGACATTTATCACCCACTTCCCCTACGTAACAAGGTTTGTACCCCGGTATGGCCGAGCGCACTCCCTCATGAAATAGGTTTTCATGGTTTCTACTTTTTGGTAAGGCTAAGTCTCAATTGTTTATTTTAGCGAGAGGTCATGTCAATTTATTATATATCACGTTTTAATTGAACTAAAGCGGTGAACTACGATAATTGTAATTGACACGGTCGATAAACTCGATTTAAAAATGCATGTTTAGTTATGGCGATTTAGCGATGCATGCAACATATAAATAAAATGTAAAGCATAAAAATAAAATCCTAGTATGACCTTCCTAAAATAGTAAATCTAATAAACTATTACAAATTCAGAAACCAACTCCTTTGGTCCCTTGAACTTCGGTCTTGGCAGGCACTTCAAGGCAACACTTTCTTTGATAGATCGCCTTCTCGAATGGCACCGTCTTCAAGGAACTCCGGAATAATTAAATTACAAAATGAATTGCATAATTTCCTATTAAACATTTGTAATTAAAATAAAATAAATCTATTAAATTACAAAACGGTGATACGAGATCACAATAATTACAACCGAATCGATATTCCCATACATTTCGGGTAATACCAATTAAAACTAAGGCCATACTAAGTAAAATTACATAATTCAAAAATTACATAAAATTAAAATATGATAATCATAAATAAAATGCAGCATTATAATATGTATGAACATGCTAGATTTTATGCTAAATCGCCTTTAAAGAGTCAATATCGTATATTTATCGGTTTTATGGATTTGCGTGATTATAACTTGTTAAAGTCACAATAATTACATAAATTCATATTTATGTACAAGTTAATTACCCTAACCATCTTAGGACTCAAAAATTAGTCTCCACTGACATTTTGACAATAATTAAACTTGATTTCTTAATATTGTTCATAAATGGACCTAAAAATACAAAATTATGCTATAAACTTCAAATTAAATTATAAAAAAATTCAAATAATTTCGAAATTTGAAATTTAAACTCATGAACATTTTGGAAAAATACCATGACACTCATAATGTTCAAAACTTAGGTTAAAAAGTTCGAAAATTTATCGAGAAAAACAATGTTGCGGTTTATCGGTTTTAACAATTATGACCATAAAAAAAATGAGAAAAATTATTTTCATCAACTTTTTACTTTTAGATCTGAAATATGTGATAAAATGAAACATGTGACATTTTTTCTTAAGTCATGAAGTATGTTTTAGCATTATTACTAATTATAGTCACTATTTATGTGATTTTTCATCAAAAATTCATAAATCATGCATAAAGACTTCATTATAGCCAAATATTTTACACACATATTGTAAAATTTCATGTGACAACATACTAAATTTTCATACCATATTCGAAACATAACTCATATTAACATATTTACCCATTTAAATACGATTTTAACTTGAAAAATCCATATTTCGAGCAAAACAACTCATTTTATCATGAAAATTTACAGGCCAACATTAGATAATATATTTGAAAACATATCCAAAAAACACTGAAAATTTAGAAGTTTAGCTATTTTTTGTCCAAAAATGACATTTTTATCATAAAAATCACATTTTCATGCCAATAATATATAAAATGAACAATAAAATCCATAAATAAACAAAAATGTCCTAAAAATCACTTAGGAACAGAAACTTTTAACATGCAAAGTTATGTTTAGGTTTATCTTCATAAATCCAAATTAATTAGTTTTGTATGTTAATCTTATAACTCGGAAAAACTATAAACCGATTTGCATGCAAACAACCTAAGGCTCATGATACCGCTTGTTAAATTCATTAATCTCATTAATTTACATATTCATATATGAATTGATTTATTTAGTCATAAAATAAATCCTAGATCTTATGCATGCAAACTAAAACAAGATAAAAGAAGAAATTGTCAATCTTACATTGAGGTTTCGGATATTAGGGCACCAACAAGATCTCCTTCTTGTTAGTTCTTGAGCTTTCCTAATAATGGATAAACAAAAGGTCCAAAATAGAACCTCTCCCAAAAGTGTATACCCAAGGAAACCTCTTAATAACTAATATTATTTTGTACTAGAAATAATAAAAGTCTTACTTAAAAATTGATACAAAAATAATTTGTATTGCTCTTGAATATTTCGGTCAAGAGGAACGATTTGTGAGGTTTTTATTTCTCCAAGTTTCTCCAAATTGTAGAGAGAATATTTTTCTTACACTAGGAAAAATAATAGGTAAAAAGATAGAATGAATAATAGAGGAAAAACTCTCTATATTTCCCTCTTGGAAAACCGGTGGGGAGGGATCACTAGTGCCCAATGCATGAGCTTGTGTTCTTACCAAGATCAACTAGGTATGCAAGGCTATATTAGGTTGTAATTATTATGTTTTCCACTTAAAATAAAAACACAATATAAACCTTATACACCTTCCATATTTTTGGGACTTTTAATAACATAAAATGGATAGTCCATATTATTTTATCATTTGTCAATTGTGACATATGTGACATGTTACTTGACATGTGAAATTATAATGTATTTTTAACATATTAAAAATCAACATACTCATAAAATATGTCATATACAAAATCGACTAGTAATTCGTAATTACTTGTGCCAAAATGGTTTATCCAATTATAAATTACAACGTCTTGCATTTATAATAAATTATTCATTCAATTTCAATTTCAATTGTTTCGTAAACAATAATTTTATCTAAGTAATAAAACAATTCGATTACTTAGACCGTATCCAATTTAATCGAATTACAATAAGACACGTTAACTTTACTCACAAAATCATCCGTCAATTTTAAGCAATTTAATTAACTCGTATCGGCATACGATTAATTAAATTATAAATTAAGAGTATTTACCTATAGGTATGACCTAAGGGGATCAACTACCACCACCGTCGCACGACAGTAATGTCAAACTCTAGTCAGCCAATCATTACCGATATGTGTGGACCAGTTGACTGTAAAATATTACATCCCACATGTATTCTTAAAATGAGATTTAAACATGTGATCATCATGATCGATAGTTGTGATCGCATTATTGTTGGAGGACACATATTCCAACAGATCCTACCTGATCGGTGTGCATTCCTGGCTTGGAATTCATGGTATGCATCTTCCCGGAGAGGTTGATGAGGCAGGTTGGATTGAAGCAGCCGATTCCGAAGCTTGATACTGTCCCGCAGACTGCTATGGCCCTTACCCCTGATAGCCGAAGAGATTGGGCCATCAAATGGGCTCAAAGAAACGTTTGGTTCCTAAACTCTTCTGTTTGTGCTCTATGGGTGTCGGATTCCTACTTGCGGTGGAGGAAAGCTACTACTCCGGAGGAGCGCGAGAGATTGAGGAAGCGCAGGCCTGTTGACTACAAGGTTCGTGATGTAGAAAAGGAGAAAGAGAAGCATTTGACTGAGGAAGAGGAAGAAGCCGGGTTTCAAGTTGTTCATCCTTCGAAGAAACCGAAGAATTCTTCTGCCGTTGACAAGGTGGTTGATAAGAATGGCAAAGCTAGACCACGGGAGAGACCGTTGGTGATTAGGTCTGAGGTGGCGCAAGAGCGCCCGACTCGAGGTTGAGACAAGAAATTTGATAAAAATGACAAAGGCAAAGGGAAAATGGAAGAATAGCTTAAGTCTTTATTATTATTTATTATTATTATGATTGTAATAAAATGATGGGGTTTTCAGAATCCTAGCCTATTGTTTTTAGCATTATTTTTATTATGTAGCGTATTATTATTATTAAAATAAATGAAATAAAAAAGGTTAATTGGTTATGGAACCGTTGTGATTTTCTATTATTATTCTTGTCAAATTTCAAATGCGTATGCAAATGTCCTTCTATTTACATTTAAAAAAAAAATCTTACTTTTCTCTCTAGGTCTAGAGAGTTCCTTTCTTCAGAGAGTTTCCTTAGTCATAAGGTTTCCTCCCTTCCATGGCCTCCTAACCTTATCTCCTCCCCTCCACTAACTCCTCCACTTTCTTCTTCGGCTGCCTAACTCCCCTACCTTTTTTTGAGTTGCCTTGCATGCAACCTCCTATAAAACCTACGTGTCAATCCCACAATCTCCTTCTTGCATGTATCCACGCCTAACATCATCCCTTCCTCCACTATTTTAAGTGCCTGTTTGTTTTTCTTCTTCATCCCATATAATCCTTTCTTTCTTCCTTATCTATCTATATATATATATATATATATATATATATATATATATATATATATATATATATATATATATATATATATATATATTTATATATATATATATTTATATATATAGAAAACCACTTTCTTCCTATAAAACCACAAAACCATAATACAACAAATATATACATATGGCTTCATCATCCACGCTAGCTCCATATCGAGCTGGTGTTAGTATCAAATTACCTCCCCACTTATGCATAGAATTCATTAGCCTTGATTTCAAAACCGTTCTGTTGGCAAAATTCATTGATCAGCGTTACCTGGATATTGACAGAATCTTTGAAGTCATTGATATCCATTGGAAGCTTAACGGTTCTGTTTCCATCCGTTCAATGGAACCTTACTACTTGTTATATTTCTCCACGCCGGAAGACTACTCCTATTTCAGGCAGCGTCAGACTGTCAATATTGATGGAAGTCTGCTTGCTTTCAGGCAAATTTCACCTACTTTATTTCTGGATAACATGCTCTTTCATGTTGTCCCGATTTGGATTAGGGTTTTGCACCTTCCCTTTCACCTGATGCACTCTTCTGTGGCTTCTTACCTTCTTTCCCATGTGGGAGATATCTGTGAAGAAGAAAGCATTACTACCTTGATGCCGACGAGGAATTTTGTTAGGGTTAAGGTTTGGATTGACTTATCCAAACCTCTTATCCCTGGGTGCTACTTGGCTCTTAATGATCGTCAGCATCAATGGATTGCGTTCTCATATGAAGGGGTTTTGCGCTTTTGTAAAACATGTGGGAAAGTAGGTCATCATCTTTCTTTTTGCCCTTCGGGTAAGGTGGAAGGAGCAAGACCCATCCGTGCTCGTATGGACGAGCTCAGTAACCGTGGTTTGTTGGTGTTGCATGGACCACCTGGTTCCCGCTTTTATTCGCCTGAGATCTTGGGTCTTCCTTCCCGTTTTAAATATCTCAATTCTGAGATTAATATTGCCTCACCTGACAACTATGTTCATCTAGACTCTGGTGGAGCTTCTCCTGTGTTTTCCTTTTCATCATCACCATCTGATGATGATGATGGGGATGCGCCTATTTCCAAGCCTCCTCCTGGTTTTGAGGTTCACGAGGACCTCTCTCGTGAAGTGCTTCTTGAAACGCATCCTTTGGTTAGGTCTTCCTTTCGTGATCCGGATACACCACCACAGCCACCGTCTCATGCCGAATCTAGCCGCCGTCGTGTTTCGCCTGCTTTTAGGGTTTCTGCACCCGAGGAAGACCTAGATGATCCTTTATCTTTGGGCCTTGCAGAACCATTGACTCCTACTCAGCCCATTGGCGTGGGTTTTGTTTTTCGTGACTCTCTTGCTGGTGTTGGGCCTGCTGGAACTCGGCTTCCTTTGGACCCAGTTGATACAACAGGCAAGAAAATAAAGTTTCTCTATAAAAGAAAGGTACCCAGCTCTTTTAATTTCTTTAGTCGGCCCAAGTTTAAGAAGTTTGGTAAGTCCAATTTTTTGGACCTCTCTTTTGCTGAGGCTTCGCCTTTTTCCGTTCCCACGGATCGTCTTCTTCATTTTTTGGGCCTTTTCGGGTTTAATTATAGTTGGCCTAAGTCGCCTACTATTCCTTCTAAGAAAAGAGGTTTCCCTTTGGATGTTACGCTTTTGGAAGGCAGTCCATCCAAGCGCTGTAAACTTTCTTCTTTCTTTACCTTTGATCTGTTTCCGCAACTGATGACATCTTCTTCGTCTGTGTCTTGTTTCAGCGTTGAAGACGAAGCTTCTGTCATAGGTCTGGTGGTGGACCTTAATTCGCCACCTGGGAAACCATGAATGTCTTTTGTTGGAATTGTAGGGGATTTGGAGAGACGGATGATCCTACAATTCCGTACATAAGTCACTGCATCCATAAATATCATCCGTCTATTTTGTTTTTGCAAGAAACCCATACTTCTGTTGGAACTGCGGCTTTGCGAACTTCTAATCAAGACTTACCTAATTTTTGTGGTGTCGATTCTCTTGGTCGTAGTGGTGGTCTACTTCTTCGTTGGGCTGACTCTGTAGATATTAGTGTCATATGTAGTGACCCCCACTTTATCTTTTGTAATCTTTCTGTTGAAGTCAGCCCTTCTATGATGCAAACTATGTACTGTATGTTTATATATGGGGAACCTGTGTTTATGTATCGGTCATCTTTGTGGGACAAAATTTCTGATGTAATTTTAGGTTACTCACCTTTTGTAATTATTGGGGATTTCAATCAGGTTGAATTACACTCCGACAAGCTTGGTGGTTCAAGCTCGATCCGTGGTCAGGATGTTTTTACAAATTGGAAGTTACATAACAATCTCATCGACGTTCCTTTTTTTGGTCCTCGTTTCACCTGGTCGAATAGCCAGCATTATTCAGACTGCATCATGGAGCGTCTTGATCGTGCTTATGCCACCGCGGATTGGTTCAATCTTTTTCCTTTCGCATCGGTTACTCATCTGCAAATACTTATCTCGGATCACGCACAAATAATTTTACGTCTCACTCAGCCTGCTCATTCCAAGCGCCCTTATCGTCTTGATAATTGGTGCCTTTCCCTGCCCGAGGTTAATGATTTGGTTACATCAGCTTGGGCAACACCTGTGCGAGGCTCAACTATATTCATGGTATCCCGGAAATTGGCTGCTGTTAGATTTGCGCTTCTCAAATGGGTTGTTCAGCACCGTGTTTCATATGGCATTAACTGGTCCTCTGTTGAAAATGATTTAGACCATTCGTCCAGTTCGATTTCTGATACCTTTTCTGCTGATGCTTTTCACTCTCTTCGTGCTGATCGTCTACAACTTATTCACAAATAACATAGCTACTGGTGCCAGCGTGCGAAGCTTCGAAAATAAATCTTGGATGGTCTCCCCTCACGATTCTTATTCAATAAAGTTAAACAACGGACCTCTAAACAAAGTTTGGTTGCACTTCGAACTCCGACAGGTGATTGGTTACATGATCCTCTTGCAATTGAAGCTGAAATTATACAATACTTTCGGGATTTGTTTCTCAATCCGGTATCTACTAGCCAAAGCCAATCAAGTGATATGTATGATTCTATCCTTTCAAATCTGGAGCTTCCTTCTCTTCTACAGTCTGCCTGCTCCCTTTTATCTGCTCCTTATTTAGAAGGCGATGTCATCCGTGCACTACGTAATATGAATGGATCGAAATCCCCGGGACCCGACGGTATTACTCCACGTTTTTGCCAGCTGTTTTGGTCCAAGATTGGTCATCTGGTAACCTCTGCTATTCTGCTTTTTCTTAACTCTGGGGTGATGTTAAAGGAATGGAATTCCACCCTTCTAGTTCTTACTCCAAAAATTGATCATCCGGAAATGGTTTCGCATTATCGACCTATTAGCCTTTGCAATGTTATTTATAGGATTGCTTCCAAGTGTTTGGCTAATAGGCTGAAGTTAGTCATTCCTCTCTTATCTCGGATACACAACAAGCTTTTGTACCTGGAAGATTGATGTCGGACAGCTCGATCATTGCCCATGAAATTATGCACTATGTAAATAAAACAACTCAAGGTAATAATTGTTATGCTGTCCTCAAACTTGATATGCACAAGGCCTTTGACAGAGTCTCCTGGCAATTTCTTATGGACGTTATGCGACATATGGGGTTCCCCCCTTCTTGGTGTAGCATTATTTGGGAATGCATCTCTACAGTTTCCTACCGTGTTCTGATAAATGGCGAACCCTCTGTCTCTTTTCATTCGACACGCGGCCTTCGTCAAGTCGATCCTTTATCTCCATATCGGTTTATTATATGCATGGAAGTGCTATCCCATCAACTTTCCCACGCTGAGAAATTGGGTGATCTCGTGGGTATTAAGGTTTCAAGATATGCCCCTCCTTTATCTCACCTGTTCTACGCTGATGACGCTGTACTCTGTTTCAAGGCTACTCCTGACTCCTTCGCTGTTTTACGCGATCTTTTCAAAACCTTTGAAGCGGCTTCTGGTCAGATGATTAATTTGAGTAAGTCCTACATCAAATTCAGTCCAAACACTCCTTCTGATTTCAAGGCCCACTTGACTAGTATACTAAAGATGCAGACGGTGATTTCCTTCAACACTTACCTCGGAGTTCCTATTGATATTCCTCGTAAAAGGTCTGATGTTTTCAACCCACACATTGATAAGCTTTCAGCCTGTATTGCCTTATGGTCATCGTTGCATCTTAGTCAACCCTGCAAACTGCTTCTTATCTCTGCCATTCTTCTTGCATCTTTCAATCATTTGATGACGTCTATTCCTTTCCCGGTTTTGGTTTGTAACAAGATTGATTCTTTAATTGATGCATTCTGGTGGAGAAGTGACTGGCAACGCCCTGCGATTCACTGGCTCAGACGTGATGTAATCCAAGCACCTTAAGACTGTGGTGGCCTCGGTATCAAGAATACTCTCCTATGGAGTCAAGCATCTCTGCTTAAGATCTTTTGGCGAATTCACTCCAATCACTTGGGCATGTTAGCCAAGTTATTATATCCTAAGTATGCAAAAGAATTTCCTATTCCATCTCGACGTTCACGGACCTCTCGCCCTTCTTTTCCTTGGAATGGTGTTTGTCGTGCTGCTGCTGCCTCATCTGAAGCTTTAGCTTGGAAGCTTGGAAAAGGAAATTCTGTCGATTTAACACGGCATCCATGGGTTAATGGCAAGATTCCTTCTTTGCGATCTGATGCTGCTGACGCTCCAACCTTGTCTGTTTCAGAATTGGTACTACCATCTGGGAACTGGAATCCGAGTGCAATTTTTCGTTACTTTGCACCTCACTCAGCTAAGGAGATTATTGCTATGGAACCGCCACACTCTGACATTGATGATTTTGTTTATTTGAAGTTTACTGAAGATGGATCTTAATCTGTCCAATCGGGCTATCTTTTCTTATGGTTCAACAACTTCGGCTCTACTGTTTGGCCTTTAAACAAAATTAAACCTTTCCGTGGACACGTATTTGGAAGCTGCGTGGCTCAGCAAAATTTGCGCTCTTACTTTGGTGTCTGGGACATAATATTATGCCTACCGCGGAAAATCTCAACTCTCGTGGCATTGATATTTCATCAACTTGTAATCTCTGCCACAGTGCACCGAAATCTGCTGACCATCTCTTTCGGTCATGTTCTATTACTCACCATGTTTGGAAAGCCACTTCCCTCGGTCTTGACACACAGGTAAATGCATCGATACCGTTTCCAACTTGGCTGGCTAACATGATTTCCTATTTCTCAAGGCATTCCTTTATATCGCATAACTGCCTCCTTTACTTCTGCTCGGTTCTGCATGCCATCTGGTACATCCGCAATGCTGCTGTTTTCCGAGGAGAACCCGTACAACCCCTGCGTATTTGTCCGCTTGCAGACTTCCTTACTTTATCACATCAACAACTTCCGGATATATGGTCTTCACTGACTCCTTCACATTCCTTACCATGCGCACCCATCGGAGATTCTCATTTACTGTCATAAGAAAGATCGTCAGCAACTCATTTTTACGTCTACATCAAACGACTTCCTATCCAACAAGGTTACAGCTGCTTCCTTTCTGAGTCCGCTTCTGGTTGCTCTTATTTAACGCATATTCCCGCTTCATCTTCTTTCGTTGCTACCACAAGAGCTTTACTCCATGCCCTGCTTCATGCTCAATCAACAGGATGTCACTCCGCTACGTTTCAGTTCTCATGTTCAAAGCTATCCTCCGTTCAGACGAATCATCAGTCAGTACCAATAATTGTTCGCAATTCAATTGCGAAGATTAGATATTTCCTTGTATTATATCCTTTCTGGTCTGTTAGTCTAGCTACAGGCTAAACCTCTTGTCTTGTTGTTGTTTTTCCGTTTTCTTTATTTATATATCAGTTCAATGTTGTCAAAAAAAAAAAAACACTACAAAAATAAAGAAGTCAAGAAATAACCGATAATGGATTTGCGTACGATCATTAGACATAAAATAGACATAAAATAAATGGATGGTTGGGAATAACTTGACTTAAAGGGTAAGAGAAGGTCGAGAAGGGACTAAATGATCTGTATATCACGTGGACATCTAGAAATAGTGGCCACAAATTAATCTACAATTGGTCTCCCTTGTGACGGGTTACCATTTGTGGCGGATATTTTGTGAGTTAAAATGGTAACAAAATGGGTTAGTGGAGAAAGAGGACCACATGAATAATATTGCAGAGAGAGAAAAAGTGGGTACTTTGTGAGGTAAAATGGTATCCGTCACTCAAGAGTGACGGATATGTGGCGTCACAAACAAGAATTTGTGATTAACCTAAATTTCAAAGTTGGAGCGTAGCTCTTGCTTTGAAAGCTACTTTGAGCAATTTTGAGCCACTAATTTCAAAGTTGGAATAACCCCACTGACCTATTCTTGCACCACAAACTCTTCCCCCTTCCTAATTTGTCTACTTTGTGGAAACTATGCTTCTTGCTTTAAATTTAACAATGATGGCGCAATATTTTTGGGGCCTATGTAGATCGGGATAACAAGGCGGGTTGACCCGGTTCACCCTACCAGTTCAACAATCCTCAGCCTGCTGGCTTGCTCACATGGCCCGTTCAACCTGCTTCATGTACCTGGGCCGGTCTTGGGCTCCCTCCTCCCTAGCCCGCCTCCCTCTTTGCTCATTTTTGCCCAACTGAGTCGGTCCACAACCATCACTCCTAATAGAAAATAAATATAATTGTTGGACCTCAACCATCAACTTAAGGTTTTGGTTTAGTTGGTTGATATTTCAGGGTATCAGAGCCAGTGTGATCAAAGGTTACAGGTTCAAATCCTGGCAGCCTCCAATAACTCACGAAGTAGAAATTTAGCACATGGTATGAGGGGGTCTGTGCACTAACCACTCTTCGAGACCAATAGGCATTCGAATGAGGGGGCGTAATAGAAAATAAATATAATTGTTGGACCTCAACTATCGCCTTAAGGTTTTGATTGAGATGATTCATCTTGTTTTTTTTTTGAGAAAACCCGAAGAGGGTACTAATTCATTAATAAACAATCAAAAGAGCTCGCAGCTTAAGCATCAGCCGGTAAGGCATTAGACCAAAACCGTCTTCCTATCACATATGGTACCGCATGATCGAGAGCATGAGCCACCATATTATGAGATCGACTAACCCAAGACCAAACAACTGACTCAAACGAATTACAAAGAGACCGAATATCATGCAAAACAAGATAAAACGTATTTCGTCCTTCATTGCCATGCTTCAACGCATCGATTACTTGCTTGTTGTCGCTTTCAACTATGATCAAAGAGTTTCCTGCAAGTCGTGCATCTTTAATGCCTTCGAGGATTGCCACAGCTTCCGCCATCTTAACCTCCTACTCCTCCCTCCATTGTTTCGTAGCTCCCCTGTTGGGAAATGTGTCCTCAACAAT
This sequence comes from Silene latifolia, assembly GCF_048544455.1. NCBI lineage: Eukaryota > Viridiplantae > Streptophyta > Magnoliopsida > Caryophyllales > Caryophyllaceae > Silene > Silene latifolia. Next base: position 21,833,533 of record NC_133534.1, read on the forward strand.
AGTGCGATCACATGATTTAAATATCATTATTAAATCTCATTTTAAAGAATACAATTGGGAAGTAATTTTGTTATCACAATCGGTCAACATATATCGGTAATGATTGGTCGACTAGAGTTTGACATTCATCGTCGTGTGACGGTGGTGATCGATTGACCCCTAGGTCATACCTATAGGGCGATACTCTTAATTGATCATTTAATTAATCGTATAATGTTACGAGTTAATTAAATTACTTGAAAAATTGACGGACGATTTTGGAAGTAAAATTTACGTATCAAATTGAAATGTGATTAAATGAGATACGGTCTAAGTAATTGAATTGTATCATTACTCGGATGAAATTATTGTTTAAGGAAACAATTAAACTTGAATGAATTATTATAAATATGATTTACAAATTGGTAAAATATTTTGGCACAAGTAATTATGAATTACTAAGTCGATTTTGTATATGACGTATTTTTATCAATACGTTGATTTTTAATACGTTAAAAATACATAACAAATTTGTGTGACACATGACATGTGACATAAGACAAAATTGACAAAAATAAAATGGATACCATGTTATCCAATGTGCCGAAATTTGGAGGAGAGTTGAGCTAAATATTGTGTTTGTATTATAAGTGGAAAACATAATAATTATATGCTTTAGTAGCCATGCAACCCTAGTTTGCATTGTGAAGGCAAACAAGGGCATGCATTGGGTCTTTCTCTTCCACCTTTCTTTCCTCTTACACGGTTGGACCAAAGGAAAAGGCAAAGAGTTTTTGTCTTTTATTTTTGCCATACACTACATGTAATAGTGTAGTAAGATTATTCATTATTCCAACTTCTAAAAAGATTAAGTTTGAGAAAGATAAAAATCCTCTAAAATCTCTCTCTCTCAACCGGTTTTGAGAACCCAAAAACCAAACATTTTTGGTTCAATTTTTCACTAGATTAATATTATACTAGCTCAAATAATGTTAATTAGATTAAGAGTTAGCTTTGGGTATTATTCCTAAGGAGAGATCCTACACTTGGATCTTGTTCTTCCATTAAAGGAAAGCTCAAGAACAAAAGAAAAGGAGATTTCTTTTGTGCCCATTTGAACCGAAATTTCAATGTAAGGATATGATTTCTTCTCTATTTTATTATATTGTTTGCATGCATAAAATCCACATTTAATTTTATGACAAATTAATTAGACTTATATGAGTATGTTAATATGTATATGAATCAACATTTCCTTCAATTGGTATCAGAGCCACGGTTGTTTGCATGCAAATTGGTTAAAAGTTTTTCCGAGTTATATGAATAACAAAATAAAACTTGTAAAATTTGTGTTATTATGATATATCACGAAATAATTACATGCATGTTAATATTTCTGGTCCTAAAGTGTTTTAGGATATTTTGTTTAATTTTTCGGATTTTTATTGTTCATATTTAATAATAATGACATTTAAATGTGATTTTATGAGTAAAAATATCATTTTTGGTCGAAAATTAGCTATACTTCGAATTTTCACTTGGTTTTTGGATATGTTGTTAAATATATTATTTTGAGATAACCTGTAAATTTTCATAATTTTTGGACTTGTTATGCTCGAAAAATGAATTTTTCATTATTTAATTCGGATTTAAAGTGAAAAATAGGTTAATATGAGTTAAATTTCGAATCTGGTCATAGAAAATTAATATGTTGTCACATGCAATTTTACAAGATGTGTGTAAAATAATTGGCTATAAAGAAGTCTTTTAGCATGATTTATGGATTTTTGAAGAAAAATAGCATAAATAGTGACATTATTAGTGGAAAATTAATAAAACATAATCTATGACTTAGGAAAAACGTCTAATGTTGCATTTTATTATATTTTTCAGATCTAAAATTGAAAAGTTAATGAAAATAATTTTTCCATGTTTTTATGATTATTTTATTAAAATCGATAAACCGCAACATTGTTTTTCCGGAAAAAATTTCGAAATTTTTTAACCTAAGATTTTGAATATTATGAGTGTCATGGAATTTTTCCAGAATGTTCATGAGTTTAAATTTTGAATTTTGAATTTATTTGAAATTTTGTGAATTATTTGAAGTTTAATAGCTTATTTTTGTAATTTTTGGTCCATTTATGAACAACTTGTAAATAAAGGTTAATTATGGTCAAATTTTTTGTGAAGACTAAATTTTGAGTCCTAAGAGGTTAGGGTAATTAACTTATGCATAAATATGAGTTTATGTATTTTTGTGATTATAAAATGTTGAAATCACGCAAATCCGTAAAAACCGAGTAATATACGATATTGGCTAATTAAAGGCGATTTAGCATAAAATTGAGCATGTTCATACATATTATAATGCTGAATTTTTCTTTATGATTGTCATAATTCTAATTTATGTAATTTTGAATTATGTAATTTTACTTAGTATGGCCTTAGATTTAATTGGTATTTCCCGAAATGTATGGGAATATCGATTCGGTTGTAATTTTATTTGTGATCTCGTATCACCGTTTTGTAATTTAATAGATTTATTTTATTTTAGTTACAAATGTATAATAGGAAATTATGTAATTTATTATGTAATTTTATTCATTCCGGAGTTCCTAAAGACGGATTTCTTCAAGAATGGTGATACATAAAGACGGTGTTACCTCGAGATGCGTGTCACAACCGAAGTTCAAGGGACCAATGGAGTTGGTTTCCGAATATGTAATAGATTAATAGTTTTTCTATTTTAGGAAAGGCCATACTAGGATTTATTTACTTTTATGCTTGCATTTTATTTTATGTCACATGCATCGCTAAATCGCCATAACTAAACATGCATTGTTATTTTATCGAGTTTATCGACCGTGTCAATTCGAATTATCGTAGTTCACCGCTTTAGTTCACTTAAAACGTGATAGATAATAAATTGACATGACCTCTCGCTAAAACAACTAATTGAGACATAGCCTTACCAAATAGTAGAAACCATGAAAACCTATTTCGTGAGGGAGTGCACTCGGCCACACCGGGGTACAAACCTTGTTACGTAGGGGAAGTGGGTGATAAATGTCTAATCCACCGAATTCATGTTGATGAGGGTTTCATCGGCTACCCCGTGACTAAATTAATATGGGTTTGGATAATGGACACATTTATTCGAAATTTGGATTGAACTCAACAAAAGTAATTGATAAGGGTTTCATCGGCTACCCCGTGCCCTTGTTGATGTGATTTGGGCTATAGATAAATATTAGAGTAATTTTATCGACCGAGAGTTCTAAAAGTAGAATCGATTAAAGAGTTAATCCACCGAGTTATATTGATAAGGGTTTCATCGGCTACCCCGTGCCCAAGTTAATATGAATTTGGATCTTGGAATCATTTATCATAGTTGGGTAGAGGTCACTATGTAAATGCTATACTTGTTTACAAGTATTAATATAACGATGAATGTTTTGTTTTCCACTATTCCGTTATCATATTGTTCTATTTCTTTACCACAATTCATATACAATATCATTTCGATTTTGATTCAAATCTCCATTAAAACATCGTAACTAAAGACAAAATATGAATTTTCTTCTAAAGACCTCGTATGAACCATTGCTAAGGATCTCTTGTAAAGAGTATAGATTAAAGTTATTCATTATCAAACAGGTTTTTGATTCTTGACTAACACTTCTACTTACAATGGATTGTTTTTCATATACTTAAGTGAATTAAGTACTTTGAAGCGATAAATTATTTTGGTAATTTGTTTTGTCAGAATTCGTAATTGACCAAAATAACGCAACCACTTCAATGAAAGTTTTAAGACTAAAACGAACAAATGAAGAGTAATCTTCATGAATTCAATTTTGCTTCTCAAAGCAAAGACTCATTGAAATAAGTGGGAGCATTCTCTTAAACCGTTAAGATGAGGACGAGGTTAAAGAAGTAAAATTAGTATGGAATTGATACAAGGTTATGTTAAAGGTAAAGTTGTTGAGAATGACGATACTAAACCTATCAATCCCGACCGATAAAGTTTCCATTGTCTTAAATGTTGGACACGAGAAAGGAAACAACCCCAAATTATTGAAGAATTATCAAGTTAGTTGTGGGACATCTAATGGGACCTTCTTCTTTAAAATGTTTATTTGATTAAACATAAAATTTTGCTAGTACTACTTCGTCAATATTAGAAACCAGTGGAGGTTTTCATCATTGTACTTGATACATAGGATGATTAGAATATGACGACTAGCAACAAAATTGTCGAGAGATAGAGTAATTGTGTACTCAATCTAGTTTTGGATTTAAAGTTGTACTTAGTTATGACTATTAAGTGCATTAACTCTAAATAAGAATATAAACTTGTTAAGATACAAAAGAGGTTTTCACTTTTGTGACCCTATACACCATGATTTGATGTATGGCTAGCCCATCATCAAGGTGATTATATTCTAAACCAAACTAGAATGATATATCATGAAGATGATGTAAGACTCAAATTGTTAACCCAAGATTAAACCTTAAATTTTGGAATGATGAACGCAAAGAGTTATCGAGTACTCTTGAAACCATTAGATTGTTAATGGTATATGCGTATCTTGTATTCAAAGCAAGATGTCTCGTGCCTTTTGGTTGAAAAGGAGATCGAGGTTGTAAATCATTGATCCAAAATAGGTTGATCATTTTCTTTTACCAACGATTTAAGTTGACACTAGTGTGTTCACTTAATAAGGTAAATTGAGAAATCTTTGAAGAAGTTCAAGAGTTCAAGGAATCACGATATAGTCGTGATGGGATTATCAAAGTAAAGACTTTAATATAAGCCAAAGGAAATGTGATATAGTATCACAAGTTAATCTCTCTTAGCACGCATTATGAAATAATGTGTGGATGGATAAGAAATTAAACGCTATTCGATATGGTTTGGATTTCAATCAAGTTACTTTGAGTTACTTGATCCTTTTGGGGATTTTATCATTTTTGTCTAAATTATTTTCCACTAAATCGAATCATATGAGATATGAAATGGTAAACGTACCATGGTTGTAAGTTTTTCACAAGAAACAAATGCTCATTTTTCCTCTTCAATTATCACGAGTACGACGGGTTTGCGGCTCGTGAAGCTGTCTTTCTAAAATACAAGTTTATTTTTAGAAGACAGAGTGGGAGAAATTATTCAAGAGCCACAAAGAATGCAACAAAGAATATTATGTCGCAAGAAACTGGTCTTTCTTGGCTACATGAGATGTTTTGTGTAAAATATTGTTTCTTTAAAACCTAGGAGGTTAAATTCCTCACTTGTTAAAAATGATGAATTCATGCTACTTTTAAGAAAGTAAAAAAGCTTATAACTTACAAAAGAAATTGGTTGATTCAAGTTGATTACTTCTAGAAAGTAATGAACACATGACTTACATAAGAGTGTTTAAGTCACAACTCAATACAAGGCTTAGAGCCATAAAAATCCGAAACAAAAGGGCTTGATTAGTGACAAAGGGTTTTGCACTAAAAAAGAGATATTTCAAAGCAAGATTGGTTGCAAAGAGTTTTTGCACTAATTGAAATGCTTAAGTATATTTGGATCTTCTTAGGAATTGTGTTTCAAAATTATGAAATACATAGCGAATGAATCTAAAACCCACTTCTTCAATAGAAGGAATGTATTCAATACATATCATGAGTTTAGTAGATTCTTGCAATCCTAAGATAATGTGAAACTTAAGAGAGAGTCTTAAGTAGGACATCAATGAGTTAGAATCAACATTTTGATCATGTGATAAAATATTTCTCGATAAGTCGAGAAGTTGTGGTTATACATAAAGTTTAGTGGGAGTTACGGAAATTTTAATTAGTCCGATATGTGGATGACATATTGATCATTGAGAATGATTTAAGACTTTTGGAGTATTATAATACATCTTGAATATCCGGATTTATGAAGATAAATCCACATGATATTAGCGTCAGTAAGAAGTCTTATGTTGATAAGATTCACGACTAGTTCAATTAAATTGAACATATTTGATTGATTCCATTTGCTTCCGCTGCCGGATCAATTAAATGAATAATGATGTATAACACTTCATATACTTTGAGTATGATGAATTGTTTTCAAAATCGAATTTAAGTAATCTTTACCTAGTATATAAAGATTACCCTTAAGTGCTTACAGAAGCATTAAGGAAGTAAAGCAAAGTGTTTATGATGCAATTTTGTGTAAGGGTGTTACACAAGTGACAATTGACAATTGAGGTTGCGCATGGTTTCCGACAAAACCATAATCAAAAACACATTAGGATGGTTAAGATACCATTGTGGCTATAATAATTAAGAAGTAGATTTTCTAGAATCGTTCTAGGCAATAAAGAACAATGAGAGATATTTATAACGGAAATTGAGTACACTTGCGATCATGAGATGTGCAAGAAGGATGAGTCCGCACATCGTGAAAACAGTGGGAGCTATTCTTAGGCTAGAGGGCCTATGTCTTGATTGGATCTCGACACGTACTCAGAAAGTTTTGTAATGCAAATGTATACATTACAAAGGAAAACGAGTATGTAGTAAGGTTGAGTAAGGTACAAGAAATTGATAAAACCTACTAACCAAAGCCTTCTCAAAGGCTAAACATGATGAGTCATGTCATTTCAATTGAATTGAAATGAACAACTACGTACAAGATCAAATTAGATTATAGAACATGAAATAGTAATCGAGCATTGACTATTCATGTGTGATAATCGCATTTGTCGTTCGAGTTTTATTTTAAAACTCTTTTATTATACTTTGTTACATCCAAACGGGTTGTAGAGACAATTGAACCCCGTTAAAGTGAACACGGATTAGCATAGTATTCGCCCATAGTCACTTGTATGAGGTGACGTCTCGAAGTGACTAGAGTGTGATGCGATTGATGGCAAGTTCAAGTGCCATACAGTCATGTAAGATGACTAGTCGATCACATAGGCAGACTGTTAGGAACTTTTTGTCGGGCCTTATGACCGCTTATAGAGTTCTGGCAATTTATATAGCCTGGTCGTGGCGAGAGCTGCTATAGTATTCAAATGAGTCGATTCTTTTGACTAAAGACTATTCTCCTAAGATGGCTCAGTTTCAGATTAACTTTGATTTGTGTTACTACGACCTTCGTAAATGGGGTCAAATGGGCATATTTTGGGTTATGATGGCTGTGGCTAGTCGAAGGGAATGAGTGCGATAGGAATTGGCCACCCCCTTGTCAGGGTTATAACAATATCTCAGGGCCACTCGAGGAGTAATGAACTGGAAATGCGTGGCCACGCTCGGAAGATATCCAGAGTGGATAAATCCGGTCAAACGAGTTATTCTCCGGATCGAGGAAACCACTCTCGATATGATCACTTGCAAGTACGACCGAAAGACACCTTGCATTGAGTGGGAGATAGTAATAGGACAAGAGAATTGGTGACGCACACTTGTCGAGGACAAGTGGGAGATTGTTGGGAAATGTGTCCTCAACAATAGTGCGATCACATGATTTAAATATCATTATTAAATCTCATTTTAAAGAATACAATTGGGAAGTAATTTTGTTATCGTCAATGGTCAACATATATCGGTAATGATTGGCTGACTAGAGTTTGACATTACTGTCGTGTGACGGTGGTGATCAGTTGACCCCCTAGGTCATACCTATAGGGCGATACTCTTAATTGATCATTTAATTAATCGTATAATGTTACGAGTTAATTGAATTACTTGAAAAATTGACGGACGATTTTGGAAGTAAAATTTACGTATCAAATTGAAATGTGATTAAATGAGATACGGTCTAAGTAATTGAATTGTATCATTACTCGGATGAAATTATTGTTTAAGGAAACAATTAAACTTGAATGAATTATTATAAATATGATTTACAAATTGGTAAAATATTTTGGCACAAGTAATTATGAATTACTAAGTCGATTTTGTATATGACGTATTTTTATTAATACGTTGATTTTTAATACGTTAAAAATACATAACAAATTTGTGTGACACATGACATGTGACGTAAGACAAAATTGACAAAAATAAAATGGATACCATGTTATCCAATGTGCCGAAATTTGGAGGAGAATTGAGCTAAATATTGTGTTTGTATTATAAGTGGAAAACATAATAATTATATGCTTTAGTAGCCATGCAACCCTAGTTTGCATTGTGAAGGCAAACAAGGGCATGCATTGGGTCTTTCTCTTCCACCTTTCTTTCCTCTTACACGGTTGGACCAAAGGAAAAGGCAAAGAGTTTTTGTCTTTTATTTTTGCCATACACTACATGTAATAGTGTAGTAAGATTATTCATTATTCCAACTTCTAAAAAGATTAAGTTTTAGAAAGATAAAAATCCTCTAAAATCTCTCTCTCTCAACCGGTTTTGAGAACCCAAAAACCAAACATTTTTGGTTCAATTTTTCACTAGATTAATATTATACTAGCTCAAATAATGTTAATTAGATTAAGAGTTAGCTTTGGGTATTATTCCTAAGGAGAGATCCTACACTTGGATCTTGTTCTTCCATTAAAGGAAAGCTCAAGAACAAAAGAAAAGGAGATTTCTTTTGTGCCCATTTGAACCGAAATTTCAATGTAAGGATATGATTTCTTCTCTATTTTATTATATTGTTTGCATGCATAAAATCCACATTTAATTTTATGACAAATTAATTAGACTTATATGAGTATGTTAATATGTATATGAATCAACATTTCCTTCATCCCCAACACACAACCCCTCTCTCATCCCGGCACACGCTCCCCACACAAACCCCCACGCCCTCTTTCACACCCGCATCGACATTTACCTTTACCCACCTCTGAGGTGGTGGTTGCCATCACACTTCCTCTGTCACTAAGGAGTTCCCTCCATTTAGTTCTTCACTCTCCATATCCAGCTCCCACAAAATGTCCTTCACTCTTCGCATCACTCTATCTACCATCACTCCCTCATCTTGGAAAATAAGCTTATTTCGACACTCCAATAGCGCCCAACATACAACCATGAATTTCGCATACCCCTCCTCACCACTCTCCCTCCACCGTCTTTCCACCCACGCCCTCACCCTCTCCCCGTTGCTCTCTCCTCTCCCTCAAACCCCAGGTGTAATACTACGGTTTTCTATATCTATGGGTACTCTATCGAGTGGGACTTACTCTGTCGAGTAAGTATGTTTTTACGCAAAATAGTAGCTGACCTGACGGGTACTCGATCGAGTACGTGTGACACTCGCTCGAGTAAGGGGCACTAAGTCACTTACTCGATCGAGTAAGTGAGTCTTACGGGTTGATTTAGCTGGGTTTTGTTAATAACGCGAGATTAATATAAAAGGTTTCCGTCATTATTCTTAAACACTTTTACCTTCTAAAACCGTTCAAGAGAAAAGAACATGAGTTACGTAGTTCGCATTCGTCGCGTTGTTAGCAAATCCTAAAGCTAGGATCGTCGGATTGTCTTGTTCTTTATACCGTTGTGATCGTTGTGTCAAGGGTAAGCTTCTTGTATAATTTTTATAGCATTTCGTTGAGTTTGGTTAAAACCCTAATTGGGTAGTTTTGGGGGTTCTCGGTGTATTGTGTGGATTTGGTAGTAATTGTATGTATATGTGTTATAGGAGGAGGATTCGTAGAGGAAAGTTTTTGATTAGCTGCTGTGACGGTTGATGCGGTCGTTTCTACACCAAAAATAAAATACCTAGATTACTGCTAACGAAGTCAGCGGCAAGTAGGGTCGATCTCCACAGGGAGGCGGTGTACTATCTATTTGTCTGTTTATCTGTCTAATATCACAATGGGGGTTTTGATTGTGTTGATTTAAACTAAAGAGACTAAGCAAGAGAAATAAAAAGAGAAATTAACAGAAGAAAAGGGAGTATGCTAGGAGTCGGTCCACCGTGGCAGCTATCAGATCTATTATATCAGGAATATTAAGGCGATTAGACTATTGATAAGAAGAGCTATGGTCGTCACCTTTCGGTCCTTAAACCGCCCTAGAGTGTAAACAGCTTAACTTTCGCCCTCACTGCAATACCCTATTGTAATTAAGCAAGCCTTCCCTTCCAATCTTTCGATCTAGGTCGGGGTTAACTAGAATTATTGGTCTCCTGCATGCATACAGTCGACCGGATAACAATTAAATTGCCTAATACAATTCCTATCGCAGGGCTAATCTATTTAATACAGTTAAAGCATTGCTACCACGGCTTCCCTAATCCTAACATACTAAGGGAAATTAGCTAGACATGGAAAAATAAACAAGAACAATAATAAAAGAAGAAATAAACATCAAAAGTGAATAAGGGAAGAAGAATTACTGAAATTAAGCGATCCGGAAATGAATAGGAATAAAAGTAACAGTGTATAGAGAAAAAGAGAAGAGCAACGTGATCCCCGGATTATTGGATGATTACAAATGACAACCCTTACTCCTATTTATAAGAAATTAGGAGTAAAGGTTAAACCTAATGACGGAAATTAGACTAAAAAGCCCAACCCGTGGCATAGTCCACTCGATCGAGTGGATTAAACCACTCGATCGAGCAAACCCAGCAAGAAACTGCTCGATCGACTAATAATGTCCTCGATCGAGCAAGTGCATAAAAAGAACTGGTCGATCGACTACATAGTCTACTCGATCGACTGATTATTGACTCCTAAACCACTCGATCGAGTAATAAATCACTCGATCAAGTGAGACTTGACTTCAGCAGCTCATCATTCTCGTTAGTTGACTTTGACTTGTCCTTTTAGCTCCCGAAACACCTTCACGCATCCCAAGACAGCTGTAATTCCCGCTCCAAATCTACTCTTTCTCCAAATGCATGCTAAACGGACGGTAATTGGCTTGATTTCCGCTACTTTCCGGTCTATTCCTGCAAATAAGACAAAATAACCCAAAGTAGCATATTCGGGGCATTTCGTAGCATAAAACCACGATAAAAGCATAGAAATATGTGCATAAAATAGGCTAAAAAGACTATATAAAATGCACGTATCAACGGTCGTGTGATTGCTATTCCAGGTAGGGTTTCCCTACTCAGTATTGTTTACATGGCATTGTTGATAATTGATTGTTTTTGTTGTTGTATATCGTATCGGTATTAGATTTGGAATTGGTGATTGTTGATAGTACAATGTGGTTGTTGTGTAGCTGTCTGTGGTTTGCAAGGTGCGTCCTCGGCTGAGTGGAGTCACTTGCGGGAGTGGCTTCACGCCCTTGATTTGCCCTCTGTGGAACCCGCCACAGAGGGGATGTGCACATTTAGGAACTTGGGTTTATTGCTCGGATGAGATGAGCGGGGCTTAGGTGGGAACGACTGCGGTCCCCCACTAGCGGTGTGGAATACTTGTTGCGATGAGTATTCTAGCAAGACTACACACTTTAGTGTGTAGTTAGGTGTGCGGAGTTGTGATGGTGAATGGTAGATTGGTTTGGATTATATATTGTTTCAGCTGTGATGTTTTGTGTAATCAGACCTCGTTTAATTGTTTTAAAAACTGTGGTGTGTAGATACCTCATTTCTGCACCTCCCGCAAACCACCCGGTGATGATTGGGCCACATGTTTGGTACGCGGAACGATTTGTGATAGTTCGTAAGTTTATCGTCAAGTGATTGCTCAAACATTTATGTCTACCTCTTAATTGTCATCTACGCGCCGATACGGTTGTTTTGACAGTAATTAGAGTACATTTGGAGTCCGGGCCTGAAACCGTCTCCATTTTCTGATAACCGTTAAAACCCGAGTCAGAATGTTCTGGAATGTTCCGGATATTTCGATTCCATATTTCACAATCTTTTAATCTTTGGTAAAGGATTTCCCGTAATATTCATACAAAATATTAAGGAAAAAAAGATTAATCCGTTATTCCATAAACTAAACACGGATATCTTTCGTCCGCAGAAGGAAACCACCTGGGAACAAACGCAGCAGGTGTTGTGCCTCTTCCAAGGGACGCATGGCCTCCGGTGCCTCTTCCCAGGTCCTTTTCTGCGTATTTTTCGTATCTTTTCATATCTTTTCGAGATTCACTTCCAAAGTTTCTCCGAAAACCCTAATTCCTTCACGTGATTAGTATAAATAGGAGCCTTCGCTCCTCATATTTCTCAAGCGAGTGTCTGCCCTTCTCTTCTCCCTTTGCATTCTAGACCACGTTCTTACTTTTTGGCGTCTACGTGCTTGAACATTCGACCACGTAAGCTCGGATCCTTCTGAGTACCAGCCTCGTTTGCATGACCGACCAATTTGACCAACTCCACCATAATCAACTTAATTAATCTTAATCGTTTTCCTCTTACGAGGGCACTTTCGTTACATTCGAGTCGAGCATCACTAAAACGTTAACTTAGTCCATCTCGTTTCGTCAAACATGTAAGTCCGAGGGTGTAAATATCTCCTTTAGTTATTGTTATTTACTTTTTGTATCATTAATGTAAGATTTATGTCGAAAATACTTCTAAAACCGATTTATAAAACCCATTGTTTAAATCCCTTTTTACGGATTATCAGAGAACAACCGTCGAGAAAGGACACATCAACTGTTGCGCCTCTTCGAAGGAGCTCAGTACCTGCTGCGCCTCTTCGTGAGGCTGCCGTAGTTCCTGCTTCCTTTCTTCTTCCTTCGTCCTCTGTCAATTCGTTGTTTTTTGTTTGTTTTCATTTGTTCTTCAATTTCTTGACATAATAGCGTAATAATTTCATATGTACATTTTTCATCATCATTAGCATATAATTCATCCTTAATTTCCGACATAAATCCCTTATAATCCAATATTCGCGGGTTTTCGTCATTAAAACCAATCCGGGTTGTAGAGATTCGATTCATTCATATTAAGTCTCTGGAATTCGATATTTAGTATATTTCCATCTGTTTATTGTCGTATCCGTCATTAATTCGTTATATTTAATCTAATTAGTTCACCGATGTCACTAATCAATCTTTCTTTCATATAATTAATTCATCCACATTCGTTTGTTCCATGTTTTATCGTTTTTATGACCCATTCGCATGTAATTAACCTATTAATCACTTTCATCCGAGTCAAATATCATAATCAATCATTAAATCCACCCAAGAATATTAACGATTTGCAGTTCCAGCTTCACAGCCAGAACTCACCCTTGGGAAGACGAAGAAGAATGTTGCGCCTCTTCCCAGGGCGCGGCTGTATCTTGCGGTTGCCCAGGTTGATTGTCTCTCGAACTTCCGTTCTGCTTTGACTTAGTTTAATTTGTTTACGTATTTAATTAACTATTAATCGTATTATCGCCTAATTCCTGTTCGTTAATTCCTTTATTCTTTTCTTTCTCAAATTATCCGTTTTGAAAGTATTTTTGACATAAATCATTGAATCCGATGTAATTATTGTAATTTTCGTTATTGTATTTATTATTGTATTTCTTTTATTGTACCATTTGTATGCCTTCATATGTAATTGAATCTAAATACCTACTTCGTCCTAATTGTTTGCTAATTAATTGTTCACCGACTTAGTTAATTCTCACATGTTAGGATCAAAACTTGGATGTTGCATTGCTTGCATATAATCGACAATATATCGAGTATAGACGGTTTTCCCTAATCATTAGTAGAGGCCGCTATCGAGGTGGGCGGGATTAGGTGTTCGATCAAAAGAGCTTCCTAATACGCACCCTCACCCCTTACTCCAGATCTCTGTGAACATCCATGTTCATTGGCATCCACGAGAGTCATTCTAGACATAGAATGCGAAGGGTAACGAGTTCTTGGTGTTCATGTCACTACTTTGTGTCTTGACATGACACGAGGTATTCGAACGGTTTTCAATTTTCCACAATAAATTGGTGGCGACTCCACAAATGCAAACACTTGTTCTCCTCCCAAGCGCCCCCTTGTTCCCGCGTCCACAGTTTGGCGACTCCGTTGGGGATAATACACTTACGTGTAGCCAAGGGTGAAACTTGAACAAGGTTAGGGAATAGTTTGTACAAGACAATTGCCGGTTTTCATAACTCGGTCTTCCTAGATCGTTTCATTCGGCCTTCCTAGGTCCAACCCAACCCATTCGACCGATCGTTCCGTCTAAACGGTCCTAATTCTTATTTGGGCCTAAGGATGGATAGCGATAGACGTCATCCATACCATGGTACTTACTCTCGTTTGTATCAAGGACTTTCACTACTTGAGGAAATGGACTAGGAATCGGCCTTACTCTTGTTAGGTACGAGCCTCTCCACAGACTTCGGGTTTGATCGTTCGGTATGGCAACCCACCCTTTACACCAAAACCTTTTAAATGCACTCAGCATCCCGTTATAATGCTTGTATAAATTTTTGTTCCTTACGTGATCACCACTTCTAAACGAAACCATGACGATTTTTGTAAAATCAAAATCCTTTTAAGGTGTAAATTTCGAAAAGGCCAATAATTGGCGCAAAACCGAGTCAAAACTCTGTCCATTTATCGAGTCAAATTTCGGACCCAATCCCATTTCAAAACCTCGCTTCGAGTCCACTCCTACAACTACACCAAAGCTGACTAGGACCAACATTTTTCAAATCTTGTCATTTATTCAAAAGCTCACTGAACAAGTGGCACACACCTACTTCACGAGTCAAAACATTTCTTTCTTAGTACGTGTGTTAGAATGGTCGATCGTGTTTTGATTCGTCGTCGATCTCTTATACAGTTTCCAAGATGCCTGAAACAAGCGACGCAAACTTCAATCAACTCCAGGATAGTAATGATCGAATCCTAACTGCGCTAGCTCAACTCCATGTTACTCAAGACCAAGTGTATGATCGCCTTGACACCATAGAGGGCCGGATCTATACCGTAGAAATGAGGTTGCCTCCTCGGGAAAGTAAAGTCGTTGATGACTTCGTGAATGACTTCAGGGACGAAACTCCTCCCATGGGCATGATTGCAGCTGAGAAACGACTCCAATGCTTAGAGGAGCAATTGATGTATCTTAAAGGGGATGACATTTATAGGGAGAATAATCGCAAGTATGAGGCCGTGAGTTCCAAATTGCCAACCAACTTCAACATTACGGATATCCCTAAGTTCAAGAGGCATGAAAACCCTTTGAACCACATCCGCGCTTTCAAGGACTACATGTCTATCAAAGGCATCAAGCCCGAGATGTTATTAAGGATCTTTCCTTCATCTCTTGACACCATCCCAAAGCAATGGTTCTACTCTCTAGAACACAAGAAAATCGCTACTTGGGAAGATGTCGCGATTGAGTTTGCTAAACAATATGCGGATAATGCTGAGATCCAAGTTAACATGCGCACTTTAGAGGTTCTTACCCAAAATGACAAAGAAGGTTTCACCGACTTCCTAAGTAGGGGGAGGAAGACTAGTACCCAACTAGTTGAACGCTCGGATGAGGCTAACTCGTGGAGAAATTCGTGGACAACCTAAAGCCCATCTATGTAAATCATTTTATGTACCAAAACATCAAAACAAGACTTAACCGTACTAGGAACAAGGATCGAATATGACATTCGTAAAGGGCTATTGTCCAAAACGGTAGGTCGAGGATATCAAGGCTCTATAAGTAGTTCTTACGGCTCCACTAGCAAGACCGATGAAGTTAACCTCCACGAGCCATCTAAGAAGAGTACCCCACCAAGGAAATTTACAAATCTTGGGGACACTTACTCCAATGCTCTAAAAAGGTTAATGAAACAAGGCAAACTCCAACCCATAGGCCCTACGCCCGAACCGGAAAAGAAATCCAAGTTCTGGGACGAGAACTCATACTGCGAATATCATAGGGGTAAGGGACATGACACAGAAAAATGCTACAAATTGAAGAATGTGCTTCAAGACATGATTGAGGATGGTCGACTACCAATACCGCCGGGAGGTAAGCCCAACAACACTCAGAATCCTCTTGGAATTCCTCATTTCTCCAGTCGAAGATGAGATCCACGCGATCGAGAATGAAGGGTTCTACTCTACCATTTCCCCTACCATGGCCGACTTCATCGCATGGGCAAGGAGTGTGGATAGGCAAGTTTCGGAATTAGAAAATGTGGTGACAACTTTACATGACCCCAATGCAACACCTAAAGAACATGCACTACTAATCTTTTCCCAAATTGCTACTATGCAAGAAGTAGTTGCCGTGGTTGATAAACTAATCGACCAAATTACACAATTAGAGGACGAGATCATGAGAATGAGGGGACTAGCTACAGTCAATGGAGTATGGGCCGATGATGATGAAGACGAGTATCTCATTGAACACTCCCTAGTCAAGGAAATATTCCAAAATGGTGAAGACCAAGATGTGGACCACCTAACTCGTTCGGGGCGTCCATATCAAAGTACTACTCAAAATGGTCCAACCAACATTATCACACCAAATGATAACGAAGATGACTCTACTGATAATTTGCTCAAGCAATTACAGAAGACAAAGGCTGATCTATCAGTCTGGCAACTAGTAGCAAGCTCATTCCCACATCGCCAAGCTTTATTGCAAGCTTTGGCCAAACTAAATGTAGCACATAACTCCACGCCCGACGATGTAGTCAACTTGGTCTTCCAAGAATCACTGAAGCTAAGTAATCCTATTACTTTCTCAGATGAAGATTTGCCACCCTTTGGCGCTAGTCACAACTTGGCTCTTTACATCACTGTCATTTGCTTAAAGAAGAATTTGTCAATGACCTTGGTTGATGATGGCTCCGCGGTCAATGTCATACCCTTGAAAACGGCATACAAACTAGGCATGAAAGAGTCGGATTGGACCCCCACCAATCAAGGTGTTCGCGCATATGATGGTACAAGACGAAAGGTAGTAGGACTCATTAACCTAACCATAGCCACAGGGCCAATTGAGCGAAAGGTTAACTTCCAAATAGTGGACATTGAAGCTTCCTTCAACATACTTCTGGGAAGACCTTGGATTCACGCTTCCAAAGCGGTAACATTCACCCTTCACCAAAAGATCAAATTTTTACTAAATGGCAAAGTGGTGACGATCACTTCGTCGCCCATCAAGGCAATAATCGAAAAGAAGTCAAATAATCAAGTCCTTGCGGATCCAGTACATTAACTTGGGGGCATTCAAAGCATAAGTGTCATAGAAAGCGAATTGGCCCCCCTATACTACGATCCCTACTCCAACTTGGTGGTCAACCACATACTCCAATCCCAGGGATACTTCCCTGGAATGCCTTTGAACCCTGTTCGAAGGAACACCTTCGCACCATACAAGGAAGGAAACTCAAAAATAATACCACTTGGACTAGGATACAAACCTACTAAAGAGGAAGTTCTAGAGATGCTCGCTCAAGTTCAAAGCCATAAGCACGTAGGAGTCCAAATGCGACCCTATTTCCCCACCCTAAATGGATACTTCGTTAGGGAAGGAAGTCAAGACCTCTTTCACGGATTTCCCGAACCTTGGCATTATCTTGAAATGAAGCTAGCCGTAATCGAGATCTTTCACGATTGCTACTTCATTCCTCAAGAAACGGTTCCTACCGTCAAAGCTCGTCAAGCACCTTGCTTAGACGAATAAGCTGTTAGTCTACTATTTGGAGAAGATCGATTTGTTAGAGCCGCGCAGGATGAGATCATTACTATGATACTTCAAGACAACCACTTCAACCCTACCGCGTTAATCACAGAAACAAACGCGAACCAGCAGAAAGGATGGAGAAAATCAATCAAGTGGACCAACAATCAAGGAAGACTCTTCAAGCTCACCACTGGAGAAGGAGAGATGTTCAAAGGAGAACCAGAAGACGATGAATTCGAGTTAGAGTCAGAGTCGGAGTCTAGAGAAGTCACTAAAGAGTCTCCTCCTGTCGTCATCCCCATTCCCTTTATTTCTCCTAGCTTAGCCTTAAATAGTAACAGTAGTTCAGGGAATGTCCCAACAACTGTCCCTTTACCGCCGCTGACCACAGATCAGATGGCTTCTCTGTTTCAACTTTTCACAAACTTTAATATAAATAAATCGGGTTCTGCTTACTCTTTGTGTTATCTTGAATGCAATTCTGTTTACGATGATATTGAGGATGACCCAGACCCAGACTCGATTGAGATACCTCCCTACATAGCCAAGGAAATACTACAAGAGGGGTAAGGAGGACCAGTAATAGAGAACACCGAACCCATCAATGTAGGAACCGAACTAGAACCCCAAGAACTTAGGATAGGGACTACCTTGAGCTCTACCGAAAGGGCCAGTTTCATAGACCTCCTACACGAGTTCAAAGACGTTTTCGCTTGGTCTTACAAAGACATGCCAGGGATCGACAGGGATATCGCCGAACATAGAATCCCAATTAAGCCAGGTTTCAAGACCGTGAAATAGAAGCTTCGTCGAATGATGACAGAATGGGCTCTCAAGATCAAGGAATAAGTCGATAAGCAATCCAACACCGGGTTCATCAAAGTTTCTGAGTACTCTGACTGGGTAGCCAACATAGTACCCGTACCCAAAAAGGATGGGAGAATCCGTGGTTGTGTTGATTTTAGAGACTTAAACAAAGCAAGTCCTAAAGATGACTTTCCTCTACCGCATATCGACATATTGGTGGACAATACCGCAGATCCCGCGTTACTATCCTTCATGGATGGGTACGCGGTTTACAGCCAAATTAAGATGGTCATAGAAGACATGCATAAGACCGCCTTTGTCACTCAATGGGGAACCTATTGCTATACGGTCATGCCGTTTGTGTTAATTAACGTCGGAGCTACATATCAACGCACCGCAACTACACTCCTACATGACATGGTGCATAAAGAAGTTGAGGTATATGTAGACGACATGATTGTCAAGTCCAAAGACAGAGAAGGGTATATTGCGAACCTTCGCAAATTCTTCTCAAGGCTACGAAAGTACAACATGAGGCTCAATCCTCAGAAATGCGCATTCGGAGTAACATCTGGCAAACTCCTGGGATACGTCGTTAGCCAACGAGGTATAGAAATAGACCCTTCTAAGATCAAAGCCTTGATCGAAATGCCACAACCTCAACGGAAAAAGAAGTCAGAGGATTCCTGGGAAAAGTGCAATATATAAGTCGATTCATATCGAAAGTCACCATGATCTGTGAACCTATCTTCAAAAAGGTCAAGAAAACAGACGACACCATGTGGGATAATGACTGTCAGAAGGCATTCAACCGAATCAAGGAGATATTAGCTAAACCACCAGTGCTCATGACACCTCAACGAGATCAACCTCTTGGTTTATATCTCACAGTAACCGAAACAGCCATGGGCGCCATGCTAGCTCAAACCGTAGAAAAGGAAGAAAGGGCTATCTACTACCTTAGTAAGAAGTTCTTGGAGTACGAGTACAAATACTCGCAACTCGAAAAGACATGCCTCGCTCTTGTGTGGGCAATGAAGAAGCTACGTCATTACATGCTTAGCTACTCCGTCAAAATATACTCCATAATGGATCCTGTCAAATACCTCTTCGAGCAAACCGTCCTCTACGGACGACTAGCAAGATGGACTTTGATGCTCTCAGAGTTCGATCTCAAATACGTACCTCTGAAACTTATAAAAGGGTGCGCCGTTGCCGAATTCTTTGCAAAAAATCCCATCAATGATGCGCAAACAATAGATACTTGGTCATTTCCAGACGAGGATATACTCCAAACTGATGTAGACTCCTGGGACCTTGACTTCGATGGAGCATCAAACTTAAGAGGATTTGGAATAAGAGTGTTGCTCATTTCTGCTGAAGGCGAGCATACACCGATCTCTGTCAAACTCGACTTCGAGGTGACAAATAACGCTGTAAAATACGAAGCTTGTCTCATTGGGCTACAAGCGGCAGTAAGCTTAAGCATAAAATCTCCGAGTGCATGGGGATTCATCCCTGATCATCAATCAAGTTACGGGATCTTGGAAAATTCGAAGCGAAAGCCTAGCTAGCACCTTATCAAGCCATAATAGACCAAGTTGCCCAATTCTTTGATCACGTGACCTATCTTCACCTACCTCGGGTAGAAAATCAATTTGCAGATGCTCTTGCAAAACTCGCATCTTTGATTAATATGCCAGATGACATGGGGGAAATGCCTTTATGTATCGAAAGACGATCAGAGCCAGCTTATGTCCACCAAATAACCGATAAAGAGGAAATCACAGAGGAACCTTGGTTCCAAGCAATCCTAAATTTCAAGCTCAATGGTACCTATCCACCGGATATGGACAAAAGGGGACAACGTGCTATACGCCTATTAGCTTCCTAATACGTTCTCATGCAAGGAGAGCTATACAAAAGAACACCTTTTGTGTAGTCCTACGTTGCCTTGATCATTCACAAGCACGGAAATTGATGGAAGAAGTTCATGATGGAGAATGCGGTCCTCACATGAGTGGGCCCATGATGGCAAACAAAATCACACGTTTGTGGTATTATTGGACCACAATGGAATCCGATTGCATCAAATACGTAAGACATTGCCACAACTGTCAAATCTTCGGAAATGTACAGCATGTCCCTCCTTCATTGCTCTATACGATGACATCTCCTTGGCCATTTTCTGCCTGGGGAATTGACATAATCGGGAAGATAACTCCAGCCGGAACATGAGTTCACTGTTTCATCCTCATGGCAATTGATTATTTCACCAAATGGGTAGAAGCGGCTTCCTACACTAGTCTCACGGCTAAAAATGTGACAAAATTCATACAAAACAACATCATCTGTTGATACGGTTGCCCACATGAGATCATTAGTGATAATAAATCACATTTCCAAGCCGAGACTGAGCAATTTCTAGCCAAGTACAAAATTAAGCATCACCACTCTTCGCCATATAGACCACAGACTAATGGCGCGGTAGAGGCGGTAAACAAAAACGTTGTCACAATTCTCAAGAAAATGATTGACAACTATCGAGATTGGCCAAGCAAAATACCCTTTGCTTTGTGGGGATATCGCACATCTGTAAGGACGCCCACTGGGGCCACCCCTTTCTATTTGACCTATGGCATGGAAGTCTGTCGACCGGTCGAGTTAGAAATACCATCATTGCGTATCTTACTCGAAAGTCAAATCCCGGAAGCCGATTGGAAGAGGGATAGATATGAAGAACTCATCCTCCTGGATGAACGTAGGCTACGCGCATTACATAATGTCCAAACATATCAAGCACGTATCAAATGAGCCTTCAACAAAAGGGTCTAGCCAAGGAACATCAAAGAAGGAGACTTAGTACTCAAGTCGGTTAGAGCTCTTTTACCTGTCGATCCACGGGGAAAATTCAAACCTAATTGGGCCGGGCCATTTCTAGTCAATTCCATACTTCCATGGGGTGCGGTTAGAATCACAGACCTAGATGGGAATGAATTTGTCAACCCGACAAACCTTGACCAACGAAAGCGGTATTATGCCTAGAATAGGAACAAAAACGCGCCTCGCGTAACCTCACGTGTCGCTTTTGTCGCACTAAATAAACGGCTCCTGGCCAAGCTAAAATAAGCTAATGTCAGTCTGCTCTTGCATTTTGACAATTTGTCATCCTCACATCATCAAATAAACTGAAATTATATCTTAAGAGTAAGTAAAAAGCTCATGCTTATCTTCTAAGTTCATTATAAGCTCTTGCTTAGAACAATTATTCTTTTACATTTACTCGAACTACGCGCAAGGGTTTGATTTCATTTTTAATGAATACGTAGGCAATCCTTCACAGAATACAACCCATCAATTTCAAAATGTAAATAGAAGGACATTTGCAGTTGCATTTGGAATCCGACAAGAATAATAAATAGGAAATCACAACGGTTTCATAACCAATTAACCTCCTTTATTTCATTCAATAATAATAATACGTTATATAATAATAATAATAATAATAATAATAATAATAATAATAATAATAATAATAATAATAATAATAATAATAATAATAATAATAATAATAATAATAATAATAATAATAATAATAATAATAATAATGCAAAAATAAAATAGGCTAGGATTCTAAAACCCCCACCTTCTTACAACAACAATAATAAAAAATAACAATAAAGACTAGGGCTATTCCTCCATTTTCCCTTTGCCCTTGTCATTTTTGTCATATTTCTTGTCACGACCTCGAGCCGGACGCTCTTGCGCCACTTCGGACCTAATCACCAACGGTCTTTCTCGAGGCCTAGCCTTCCCATTCTTGTCAATCACTTTGTCCGTGACAGGAGAGGTCTTCGGTTTCTTCGAAGGATGAACAACTCGAAACCCGGTTTCCTCTTCTCCCTCAGTCATATGCTTCTGTTTCTCCTTTTCCACCTCGTGCACCTTGTAGTCAACGGGCTCGCGCTTCCTCCATCTCTCACGCTCCTCCGAAGTAGTAGATTTCCTCCACCGCAGATAGGAGTTCGACACCCATAAAGCACTAACAGAAGAGTTCAAGAACCACGTGTTTCTTTGAGCCCATTTAATGGCCCACTCCCTTCGGCTCTCAGTAGTAAGCGCCACGACACTCTGCGGGACAGTGTCAAGCTTTGGGATTGTCTGCTTCAGTCCAACTTGTCTCATCAGCCTCTCCGGGAAGATGCATACCATGAATTCCAAGCCAGGAATGCGCACAGGTCGGGTAGGATCCAAGGAAGATACTCCAATGACAGATTTGAGATGCCACCATGGTACAACCCATCTAATCAAAGGGCCATCATCACTCTTCAATTTGTTTTCCTGTAATTGCACACTCGAGAGAAGTCCACCATGTAAAGCTTGGTCCTCATTGCAATTGAGCGAGCATGATAAGAAGGAACATGAACTGGGGGCTCGATCAATCGAAGACGCTCCATAAGCCAGACCTACCAAAAGCAGGGGTAAAAAAGAAACAAAAAAAAACGAAAAAAAAAGAAGAAACGAAACAAAAAAAGTGTTCTTTTACCTGCAAAATAACAGGACTTCCCAAATAAGGTAGGTCGCGATTTGCTTTCCTATTATCCAAACCAAATAGGATCTCTCCTAAACATAAACAGGCTAGGCTCCTGCGCAGCTCCATTTGCTCAACTAGGCCCAGGAGACGGGGATCACCACTCAAATCCTCATCAACATGCCCTTGAAGGACATACACATGTAATAAGCAAAATCCGAATGCCCTTCGCCTAGCAACATAAGAGATGGTGGGGTCGGCCTTGTTAATGAATCGGTCAATAAAGTCCAACATTCGCACTCCTTTCGAGGTCACTAAACGGTCCACCTCAATTCTTGTCAACCCAAGCAAGTCCCTAAACTTGTTCTTATACCCTTGGGAAGTAGAAGGAATAGCAGGCAAGTGTTCTGGATCCCACCCACCGATCGCAGCAATTTCTTCAGGAAATGGGCAAATGTCACCTCCACGGAAAGCAAAAACATGATAATTCGGGTCCCAATAATAAAGAAAAGCATGTAGGAATGGTTTGACTACCTTGATAAGCTTCAAACTCAATAATGATCCAAGATTATAAGCACCCATGTCATATTTCTCCACGTTGGAAAACTTGTTGGTCCACTCTTTTAGGCGAATCTCTAAAGTATTCATGATGAAGGATTGTTTTGAGAATTTTATGTAATAAGATGAAGGAAGAGACGGAAGAATTGTATGAATAAAACCTCTATCGACGTCTCTATTTATACTAAAATCTGTTTCCTAAAATCCGCCAGGACGGATACACCTGGGAACAGGCGCAGCACCTGCTGCACCTCTTTAAAGGGACGCATCTCCTGCTGCGCCTCTTCCTCAACAACGTTTCTGTGATTTTCCGCGTTGGATCTTTCCTAAATTCCTAACGAATAATTTCCTATTCATACGGGTTATTATTTTGGTAAACACGTCAAAGTTACCATATTTCGTGTTTCCTAATTTCGCGGATGCGCATTTCGAGACGATATCAACATTTTCGTCATTTTAGCACACTTGTACATTTCTTTTAATTTTCTTTTCAGGGAATCATTTCACTTTTCATTTTAAACTTATATGTTTTTTTTTTTTTTTTAGGGGGTAACCCTCCCTACCGTCCGGTCATTTCCGACCAAATTTTTGCAATTTTTGCATTACATTTTTTGCATTTTCGAGTCAAACCCTCCCTACCATCCGGTCATTTCTGACCAAATTTTTGCATTTTCGAGTCATTGTTTCGCGCTAATTTAGGCCATATGTACAAATACATGATCTATATGATTTCTATGTAAATTTTGGCAGCATGACGGCGTAAACCGTTATCTACCAAACCTGTTCAAAACTAACCTGCATGTACAAACAAAGTAACCCAGCAGCAAAGTCAATTAGGCCGTCGTATATACAACAAAAAAAGGGATATGTACACCAAACTGGGGGCTCAATCCCCAAGCAAAGTCCACAATGCAGGTCCTAAAACGTACAAATGTGCAAGATACAAACAACAACAAAACAAAACTACTGTCGGTCGCCGTCTAACTCCGCAACTCTCACCTCGAGATCAGCAACCTCGGCGTCGCAGACCTCGAGCTCCCTTAACAAACGAGCTGTCTCCTCCTGAGACTGGGCCAGCTCTCGCTCCAGCTCACGCTCCCTCTGCAAATAATAAAATTGGCTCATGTCAATCACTTCAAGCAATCATAAGAAAAGTTAGGAAATTCAAAAATGAAGTAGACGAAAGGTTCATACCTGACGACCTCGACCGCCGACAAGTGCCTCAACTGCAGTAGCTCGCAGCCGGTTGGTCACCCTCCATAACGCCACAAACCGGGACGGCGCAACCTGCATTTTCAAAAAGAAGTTCTCAATAATTGGATAAGTTTAATCAAACGTGTTCTTACACAAAAAATCATACAAATTAGAGGCTCACCCTCCGAATCAGATGCTGCCAATCGTCCAAACCAGCATCCGTCACAGCCACGTTAAAGTCACGCAGCTCGGAGATCGTCGTCCTCCCGGTCGCGTCAGTGTACTCGAGGGTCTCGGGGTACTCTGGGGGCTCGATGCCCGCCGCCTCAACCTCCTGCAAAGATAAAGGATTGCCATTAAATCGATGATCATTCATCATGCTTTAAAAATGGTCATAAGGAGAGTAAATGCTCACCACAACCGGCCAGTACGCCAACCTCTCATAGAGGAACGCCGAGTAGTCCTCACCAGGAAGAAGGACGGCGTCACCACCAACGCCAGCCAAGTCAGCCTCCCTCTCAGCCTCAGAAGGCTCCCTAAACATCATCCTAGGAGGATCGATGGGAACCGTCAACACATCCCGATAGCACTGACGAGCCAAGCGCTCCCCCAAGTACCACACATGACCCATCGACGTCCTCAGCAGCAACCGGCTCGAGCTCCTAGGTCGAAGGACCTCAACCACGAATGGAGAAGCACCAGCCTACTCCGCCCAAGGCCTGGGCACCCACTGGAAAAAGACAAGCAAGAAATCATTCTTATGATCGGTAAAAAGTAATAAAGTAGCAAAACAAATATAAGCGAGATGCTCACGCTGTCTAGCTGAAGAGCATTCACGTCCCGCCGGTAGACACCGTGAGAGGAACGCTTGCTCCTCGTGAGACACATCACCCAATCCCTCACGACGGGATAGGCCTTTTCCAGCGGCTCCGTCCTCTTGGGCGAGAGGCTCGGAAAGTAGGAGTACACCCACGCCTGTGAAGCAAGATAGTCAATAACGATCTTTCGTAATTCGATAAGGAAAATAAGTGATTATTAGTCCAAATGAAGGTTCATACCCCCAACAGTAGTCCAGGGCCGACAGAACCAGGAGAAGTCCCCTTCTCCATCAACTCCGGACGAACCATGGCCCTCATAAAGCGGATGAGGACTGTAAAACTAGCAGTGACCCAGTCCCAACATCCTTGGGAGCTCAGGTCAGAAAGGAAGGGAAGAAGCTTCATCGACAGCCTCTCTCCCTTGTCTCCAAGGTAGATCAAAGACAGAAACCACCAAAGCCACAAACGGGCCCTCTGCTCAGCTGTACAGGGAGGAGGAGCCGTCTCTCTCTCGTCAATCACTACCCGCGTCGGGGTCTTCCCCGCAAAGTAGTCTCAGACATAAGAACTAGGCACCAAACCAGGCACTGTAACAGCCTTCGGCGCTAAGTTCCAGCCGATCAACCTCATGTCCTCGGCCGAGTCTACCCTCATGGCAGTCTTCGGCCACTCTACCTCCTCGGTCCCACACGCCAGACCAGAAATCATGCCGTAGTCCTCCAACGTGACTCTCACCTCACCAAAACGCATGTGAAAAGTGGAAGTCGTATCCTAAAATCGGTCCAAGAAAGCGCGGACTAGGCTAAGGTTAGCCCGCAGCTTCCTCTTCGAGATATCCCTTCAAGCCTGCACCAGGGCGCCGAATGCTCCCCACTTGATCATGGCCCGCTTCTCCGCCGACAGCCTCTTGTAGCACTCCATCGCCGTTGCGTAGCCCGAGAACGATCTGATGTTCCCAGCCTCCTATGGTGATTTGAAACAAAAGCTATCTTTAGTTTGAATAAAATTGGAAAAGAGATGTGCAAATGAAATGAAAGAAGGTGAGTGATGAGTAATGAATTCAAGATTACCAAGCTCTTCACCGTCCTATAGGACAGGTGACCCTCCACGGCCCAAAGCAAGTGCCTGCTGTCCCAGGTCTCAGCGCACGCGGGTGCTCCCCTCAGCTGACGACCGTCTCGCCCAACGTTGGCCCGCCTCGAGGCCTCCTCCTCCTCCTCCTCGAGGATCTCGTCCTCAGCAACCTCACCAGCTGCCCTAGTCGCAGAAAAATCCTTCTCGAGAGCACGAGAAGCATCAACGGCTGTGTCTATGTCATGGGACCTCTCCCAGAAGTAGAAGCCTCATCACCTATAAGATTAAAGTAATTTTAGGCCGCGTCAAGTGACGACGAACCTTTATTAGGGGATTTTCGAGTCTTAGAATCCTCGATCACTCATGTGGTAATTTGGGTTAAGTCAAGCCTAAGGTGAAGCCTAGTCATGGGTTCGAGTCGAAATTTCGGCATCATTTCGTTATAACGGCGATTATGCCCTAGAAAAGTGTCCTAAAAAAGCCGTCACAAACCGAAATTCCGATATGGTAGGAAGTTTACCCATCATCCAAGGATTCCAAATATCAAGTTTCATCGCAAATAGGCAATCCTAAGGCCATTTTCGAAGTAATTTACGGTTTAGCTGTGAAACCGTCTCAATTTCACTCAAATGCCCAAAAATCAACGAAAGTTCGAAACAAATACATGGTTATGATCCTTATACTACCAATTACCCATTTACAAGGTCAATTTTACAAGGCAAGATCATTTAGGGGAAAAGCCCCAAATTTTCGACATTTTAGGGTTGAAAACCCTGAATTTTGTCGATCCAATTCGTCCATTATAGAAGATTAATGCAAGAATGATATACATACCTCGATTAGTCATGGCGAATGCAAGCTTTTGGATCAAATTTTGGCGGAAATGGTTGATATTTGAGAGAGAAATTGATGATTTTGTGTTTCGAAACAAATGAAATGAACCCCTGTTTCATCGCGCTTTTACGCAGGAAAGATACCCTTAGGAACAGACGCATCAGGTGTTGCGCCTCTTCCAAGACGCCATTGTTGGAGCCGGTGTCCTCCAGTTAGTGCGGATAACGTTATTGCACGTACACAGTTAGTGCAATGACATATAAATCTCTAAAAGGATCAAAGGGTATACTTTTGTATTATTATTAGTTGGTCCAAGTTTTTCAATAACGGTTGGCTTGCTAGATAAGTTTGACGTTATTGTCATACAGATGGTGGTGATCAACTGGTCCCTAAAAGTCACACCTATAGGATACGTTTGAGAGATGTGACGGTATGAAAATACAGTCATGTTGATGCCTTATATGACTAAGCGGTTAGTCGGAGTTATTGACTAATAATTAGTCAAACGCGATGTTGAGATAATTATTTAATACGGATTAAATAATACTGGCTAAGGTGAATTAAGCGGTTAATTCGTAAATTGAATATAAACGATTATATTTAATTAATGTATATTGAATTAATTAATTATACAATATTGTCATTGTCGGACAAGTATTAATATGTCGACTAATTCATGTTACTAGTCGATATTTTATTATCCGATAACGAGTGACGATTTATAATTAAAACCCGTCATATACATTTAGCAAAACGAGTCGGACCACGAGTTAAATAAGGAGAAAGTGGAAAGCCCACTCCCTCCCTTAGTAACCATTCGGTCGACCGAATGGAGCAAAAGGAGAGTGCTTCTCTCCTTTTGACCTAATCATTCTCATTTGAAAGAAAATTAGGATTTTGGAGCATTTTTCTCTGAAATTCTAGATCTCACATCAAAAAACTCACAAAAAGCTCTCTCAATATTGCAAGGCAGTCAGAGAGCAATTTCTAGCACAAGGGGCATAGTCTCAGACGATCTTGGGTGCAACGATTAGGAGGAAATCTGCTTTGATTTCTGTTCTTAGGCCGATTTCACATAGGACCCGAGGTTGATTCTTATTCTTTTATCGTTTCTCTTGTTTTTTTCGTTTATGACCATTAATCACATGATGAATTACGTTATAGCCCTTAATTTTAAGGGGTTTTATACGGATATTTCCCTACAAGTGGTATCAGAGCAAGGCCACGTAAATTTTTCATCGTGATTTTCATAAAACGATTTGAATCGATAATTTTTTTTGCCTTGAAAACCGTGACAGCCTTGAAAACCGTGACATGCTACTGTTCACGTCTGATCAGTCGATCGAGGATTGTTAGTGTCTCGATCGATTGGTTTTGTTTGCGATTTGTTTTTGCATATTGTTATTATAATCGGTCTTTATAGCAATATGGTAAAGTTTTATCAATTGTAGATTTAATTTAATACGGATTAGGTTTAAATTGCAATTGGTTTTTTGTCAAATCGATTATGTTTGGGATTTGTTGTTGCTCTTGGTTGAGCCGTGAAAAAAAAAAAAAAAAAAAAATCGTGTTTTTTTTCTTTTGGCCGCGCTGGAATTTTTTTTTTTGTTCTAAATTTTTCCCTTTTGGCCATAACATGTACATTATACGGATTCTGTACAATCGCTTGATTGTGAAACTGTTCACACACGTACCATTTAGTTATTTTAAAGCGATTTAAAGTAACGAATTGTAATGGATTAAAAATTTAGATGATAAAAGCGGTTTTGTCACATAATTTTAATCGTTAAAAGGTGGTTTGGATAAATTTAACATAATTACGGAATTATGTCACGAATAAATTTTGTTTTAGTTGATGCATCTTTTATTTATCGTTACTTTTGAATGCCATGAATGTTTTTATTACGTATTTAATTTTACAAACGGTTGTAACTTAGTGTGGCCTTAGTAGAACGTGTTACCATAATGATGGAACACGGTCTTGGTTGTATTTTGAGATCTCGCATCTCCGTTTTGGATTTTTCTTTGTAATTACAGTTTTAATTTAGAATGTAAATAGGTTTATATTTTGTAAATTCTAAATTGTAATTTTGAGAAGACCAAAGATGGAGAATCGGATGCTCACTCCCGCTGCATGGACCAAGATGGAACATCAAGACTTGCTTCTCGGGTCCAACGGTGGATTCCAAAGTTGTATTATGTTAATTTTGCTAGGATAGGCTACACTAGGACTTTTATTCACGTTTTGTATGTGTTTTTATGTTTTTTCATCGTAACGATATTTTGCATCATATTCCGTCTAAAACCAAACCACCTAATATTTGCATGAAAACTGACTTATATAGAGGTTACGCGTTAGTTTTCTATGACATACAGATGTCACACGATCATTAATAAGCCATCACCTAAGTTAATTCATTCACGTAATGCTAGATTTTTCGTTCACTTAAAATGAATTAAAACTAAGTTGATGGGATCTTCCTCGTATAACCAAAAATTGAGAATAGTCTTTATAGGTCAAACTCCAATGAATCCCTTCTTCGTCGGTAGGCATAATATGACCCCTTCTACGTCGGGTAAGTTGGAACTGATTGACCTATTTTATCTCAACACTATGGTCACTCGTACGATCCTGTGATTATGGTGGACTAAAGATAGGATTTACGGAAATCTATCGACCAAGAGTTCTAACGGTAGAACTAGCCAAACAGTTGGCTTATCAATTTACGGAAATTGAGTCTTGGGATCATTTGTATAATTATTGAGGTAGATCGATTATATAAGTGCAATGAGTCTACGCGTTAAAATGAATTTTTAATAGACTTAAATCACCTCGATGAGTTGCTTATTACGTTTTGTTTTTCCTTCTTTTTCAGTGTAGAACACGATCATTTGAACTGCTAATAACAAAATGGCTGGCCGTACAGACGACCCAATGCCAAGTGCCACATTAGACCGTGAGTCCTGGCTTCGGATCTTCATGAATCAGATGAATCAGTCTACTCGACTGAAGAATGATGGATCAAACTTCGCGGACTGGGAGGCGGCATTACGGAATGCTGCCATTGCTGACGGGAAGCTCAAATATCTGACAGAGCCCATCCCGCAAAACCCAGGCCCCACGGCTGGAGCAAACGAGATTGCCACGTATAGCGATTTCGTCATGGAAGCGGGTGCGATAAAGAACGTACTCATTTTTGCATGGCATCCAATTTGCAGAAACGCTTCATAGCCCAAGGTGCAAACAAGATTTTCACCACGCTCACTAAGGAATTCTCGAAAGCACCGAGAATCGTGACCTATGAGCATACCTGTCGCTTCTTTGAGGCAAAACTCCAGAAGGGCCAACCGGTTAGTCCACACATTCTCAGCATGATTGAAAATGTCGAGAAACTGGAGGCACTTGATTGTAAGATCAACGAGAACATTGTGATTGACCGCATGCTTCATTCACTCCACGATGGTTTTGCGCTCTTTAGAGCCAATTACTATATGAATGATTTGAAGAAAAGTCCTCATGCACTACACTCCCTTCTCGTACAGACCGAGAAGGACATGAAGTTTAGTGGGAGCCTAAAACAGGATGTTCTCGTTGTGTCAAACAAGGGCAAGGGTAAGGGCAAAGCTCAGGCAGACCTAGCAGTAGGTAAGCCGAAGTTTAAGAAGTCGGGATCAGGTAAGAGTGGGCCTGGTGAGTCGAGCACCTCACTGGGCGCGACAAAGAGCAAGAACGGTAACATGGAATGCCATCATTGCCACAAGACTGGGCATTGGAGGCGTACATGTCCTGTATACCATGAGGACATAAAAGCAGGTCGCGTTACTCATGTTGGTATATCTACTCTTTCTTCTTTTATTCATATGATTGAGATTAACCACGCAAGTTACGGAACTTGCGTACAAGATACTGGTTGTGGTTCTCATCTGTGAAATCATGTGCAGGGGCTCCGAAACATCGAACCCCTCGTAAAGGGTGAGGCGGACCTGCGTGTCGGGAATGGAGCACGAGTGGCTGCCATCTCGAGGGGAACATATGTGATCCAGCTTCCTAGCGGATTTGAGTTATTTTTATATAACTGCTATTATGTACCCAGTTTATCCAAAAACATTATTTTGGGCCGCACTTGACAAACTTGGTTTTTCATTTGTAATAGAGAATAATAGCTGCATTTTCTCGTTACACGATATGATTTATGGCAAGGCAGTCTCCATGAATGAAATTTATGTTTTAGATCAGACCACCGAAATATTGCACGTAATGAATAAGAAGTTAAAGTTTGGTGACAAAGATCAAACTTATCTATGGCACTGCCGTATGGGACACATTAATGAGAAACGCGTTAAACAGCTCATACAGAATGGAGCTATCTCGGCCTTTGATTTTCAATCATTTGGCACGTGTGAATCAGGTCTCATTGGTAAGATGACTCGAATTTCCTTCAAAGGTGTTGGAATGCGCGCTGCTGACCTATTAGGATTCATACACACGGATGTATGTGGACCTATGTCAATCACCGCACGAGAAGGCTATAGGTATTTCATCACTTTCACAGACGACTTAAGTAGATATGGCTATGTCTACTTGATGAAGCATAAAAGTGAGTCCTTTGAGAAATTCAAAGAATACCAGAATCGGGTACAGAACCAACTGGGTAGAAAGATTAAAACACAACGATTAGACCGTGGTTGCGAGTATCTTTCGCACGAGTTTGATCAACACCTTAAGGATTGTGGGATTGTCTTACAGTTAAGTCCACCTAGAACACCTCAGTTGAATGGTGTGTCCGAACGGAGAAATCGAACACTACTTGATATGGTTCGATCCATGATGAGTCACACCGTATTGCCTGATTCATTGTGGGGTTATGCTCTTCTGTCAGCTTCTCTAATACTTAACCGAAGTCCGTCTAAAGCTATTGACAAGACTCCATATCAACTATGGAAGGGAACGGTCCCCAACTTGTTCTTTATACGGGTTTGAGGCTGCGAGGCTTATGTCAAGTGGAGACACGAGGATAAGCTCGGCCCGCGATCGGTCAAGACATACTTTATAGGTTATCCTAAAGGAACATTTGGTCATTACTTCTATTCGCCAACCGAACAACGTGTATTTGTTGCGGCTAGTGCGACATTCTTAGAGAAGGAGTTTCTCGAGAACGCGAGGAGTAATAGAACCTTCGAGCCGCATCGGAGATTTCGTAACCAAATGCCGAGCAACCATTGGAGGAACCAGTTCCTTCAATCCCGGCTGCGGTTAGTATTCCTGAGGAACCTAGGAGGTCGGGTAGAGTCTCTATTCCTCCGGACAGATACATTGGTATGGTCGAGGAACATGACATGGATGACATTCTGCTCTTAACGAATAGTGAAACCGCAACCTATAAAGGTGCCATGACTAGTTCCGACTCAAAGCTGTGGCTTGAAGCCATGCAATCCGAGATGGACTCCATGTATGAGAACAACGTATGGGATCTTGTTGACTTACCTGCTAAGGTTCGTCCCCTTCAATGCAAATGGCTTTACAAGATAAAGCATTCTGTGGAAGGTCAACAAGATATCTATAAAGCACGACTAGTTGCAAAAGGTTTCACCCAAGTGCCAGGTTTGCACTACGATGAAATTTTTGCACCCGTAGTCATGCTGCGTTCCATTCGGATTATCTTAGCGATTGCCGCTTTTCATGACTATGAAATTTGGTAGATGGATGTGAAAACCGCCTTCTTAAACGGTTATTTAGAAGAAGAGTTGTACATGGTACAACCCGAAGGTTTCATAGATCCTGAACATCCTAAGAAAGTGTGCAAGCTTAAGCGTTCCATTTATGGACTTAAGCAAGCTTCTCGAAGTTGGAATCATCGTTTCGACCAAGTGATAAAAAAGAATGGATTTACTCAATCGGTCGAGGAACCATGTCTATAAATCAAGTCGAGTGGGAGCAAGATTGTCTTCCTAATATTGTATGTTGATGACATACTCCTGATTGGGAATGACATACCTCTCTTAACTTCGGTAAAAGTATGGTTGAAGAACCATTTCCAGATGAAAGATCTGGGTGAGGCACAAAGAATTTTGGGCATCCGTATCTATCGAGATAGATCACGTCGGATGTTATCTCTCAGTCAGGAGTCTTATATAGACAAGATTCTAGAGAGATTCAGCATGACTAACTCCAAAAAGGGTTTTCTTCCTATGGCTCCAGGGGTGCATTTGAGCAAGTCTCAGGCACCAGAGACATCGGAAGAGATAGAGCGCATGACCCGGATTCCTTATGCTTCGGCTATAGGATCAATCATGTATGCCATGATATGCACACGTCCGGACGTGGCATATGCATTGAGTATGACGAGTCGATTCCAACAGCATCCAGGTGAATCACACTGGATGGCTGTCAAGAACATTCTTAAGTACCTACGGAGGAATAAAGATTGGGCATTGACTTATGGAGGCGAGCAAAAGCTATGAGGAACCGGTTACGCAGATGCTAGCTTCCAAACAGATCGAGATGACTCGAAATCTCAGTCTGGATTCGTTTTTACTCTTAATGGCGCTGCAGTCAGCTGGAAGAGTTCCAAACAAAATGTTACAGTAGATTCTACGACTTGAGTCCGAGTACTATGCCGCGTCTGAAGCTGCAAAGGAAGCGATATGGATGCGTCAATTCTTACAAGGACTATCTGTAGTGCCTAGTTCGAATGACCCGATCACCATCTATTGCGACAATAGAGGTGCCATCTTCCAGGCTAAGGAGCCTAAGTCTAGCAACAATTCTAGACATGTACAACGGAAAGCACATCTAATCCGAGATTACGTGGAACAAAAGGAGGTAGTGATAGAAAAGATTGCTACAGATGATAATATAGCAGATCCTCTCACTAAACCATTACGACAAGATAAGCATGAAGGGCATGTTATTTCCATGGGAATTAAACGTGTTCCTGAGTTGTAGTACTCTTTTATGGATTAGATTCATTTTCTCGTGTACTCTATATGACATCATCGTTTTGATATTTATATATTTTGTTTTTCATGTGGAGTTGTACGACAATCTTGAACACCACAAAGTGAACTGAACAAACATTATATTTTTGGTCCTTAATTGCCCAAGTGAGCTGATAACTCTGGCAATTATTTTGTGACATTGGTTGATGGTGGGTTCAACGAGCCATAAGTCAAAACGGTTGACTGACCAATCACAGAGGCGAGTTATACGGATATCTCGTACGACACAATTGTGACAACGACGTGGAGTCCTAAATGTTTTATAACATTCGGTGCCAGGTCATGGATAGGACCTCCATGGTGATCCTAAGAGTCGATTCTTTTGACTATCGACTGTCTCTTGAGATTAAGGCATATTTTGGGTGACTTTGGTTTATTTCTCACGGTCATCCGTAACAAGGGGCCAAGTAGATTTTTTCTGGGTCATTTCATGCTGTGCTTAGATCGGCAGGAGTCGAGTTGAAGGAAATTTAAGCCTTTATCAGGTACTCGATATTTCTCAGGGCCACTCGAGGAGCTGTAACTAAAATGCATGGCCATGCTCGAATACGAATTCGGTTAATCAATTAAGTTACTCTCTAGTCGGGGAAACCACTCTTGATACAAATCGATTGTAAAATACGACCTTTGCGAATACGGATCTGCAAATTGTTTTACATTGAGTGGGAGAAATTTTAAATGGATATGAGAATCGGTTCGCACATACACTTGTACGGACAAGTGGGAGTTTGTTGGAGCCGGTGTCCTCCAGTTAGTGCGGATAACGTTATTGCCCGTACACAGTTAGTGCAATGACATATAAATCTCTAAAAGGATCAAAGGGTATACTTTTGTATTATTATTAGTTGGTCCACGTTTATCAATAACGGTTGGCTTGCTAGATAAGTTTGACGTTATTGTCATACAGATGGCGGTGATCAACTGGTCCCTAAAAGTCACACCTATAGGATACGTTTGAGAGATGTGACGGTATGAAAATACAGTCATGTTTATGCCTTATATGACTAAGCGGTTAGTCGGAGTTATTGACTAATAATTAGTCAAACGCGATGTTGAGATAATTATTTAATACGGATTAAATAATACTGGCTAAGGTGAATTAAGTGGTTAATTCGTAAATTGAATATAAACTATTATATTTAATTAATGTATATTGAATTAATTAATTATACAATATTGTCATTGTCGGACAAGTATTAATATGTCGACTAATTCATGTTACTAGTCGATATTTTATTATCCGATAACGAGTGGCGATTTATAATTAAAACACGTCATATACATTTAGCAAAACGAGTCGGACCACGAGTTAAATAAGGAGAAAGTGGAAAGCCCACTCCCTCCCTTAGTAACCATTCGGTCGACCGAATGGAACAAAAGGAGAGTGCTTCTCTCCTTTTGACCTAATCATTCTCATTTGAAAGAAAATTAGGGTTTTGGAGCATTTTTCTCTGAAATTCTAGATCTCACATAAAAAAACTCACAAAAAGCTCTCTCAATATTGCAAGGCAATCAGAGAGCAATTTCTAGCACAAGGGGCATAGTCTCAGACGATCTTGGGTGCAACGATTAGGAGGAAATCTTCTTTGATTTCTGTTCTTAGGCCGAATTCACATAGGACCCAAGGTTGATTCTTATTCTTTTATCGTTTCTCTTGTTTTTTTCGTTTATGACCATTAATCACATGATGAATTACGTTATAGTCCTTAATTTTAAGGGGTTTTACACGGATATTTCCCTACAGCCATTTATCTTTTTTGGTCCGTTTGACGATTATTCTTCGCTCAGACCCGCATTTCTAAGCCAACTGCAGACTATCATACATTATTTATCGCTTCCAAGACCTTGTTTGTCACAACGAGCAAGTATTCCCCGACAGGTGTTTCGACACGCCTTCATTATATTTCCCCCAGCGAGAGTAAGCGAATAGACAATCCCTCTCGAGACATTGAGATAAGTTCCTGATAAGGTTTCCCCAACGAGAGTTCACGGCATACAATCATCTTTCTCGAGTTCTTCTGAAGTTTGTTTGAAGACGACCCAAGCAGATTTCTCCCAGCAGTTCCCTCCTGTGTCCTGCTACTCACGATATTTCTTGTTTCCCCGCGGAGTGCGATAAAGGTGTCGTTCTCCAGAGGTTCCCCGACCGGTAGAGTTCTTACGCTCAAGCCTTAGTTATCCCTTAGGTTGAAATTATATTTGGGCCTCCTTCCCATTGATGCTTTCCTTTAGGGTCCCACACCCTAGCACAATCCTTACTTATCTTTTAGGTCTTATCCTTTAGCTCTTACGCTTATCCTTTAGCTCTTACGCTTATCCCTTAGCTCTTACGCTTACCTTTAGCTCTTACGCTTACCTTTAGCTCCTACGCTTATCCCTTAGCTCTTAGCTTACCCCTTTAGCTCCTATGCACCTCCGGAAGGATCTCGAGGAAGAAGTCTCAGGTATGGTCTCTTCTTATGGCTGGCGAGCTTCCTTACGTAGTCTAATGGACTTTAAACGACCCTCCACGATAGTCGACAGACTCTAAAATGTTCACGACGATAGGTCCTAGGCTCAGACCCCTTGAGCCGCCTCGCGTCGCCATAGTCGTCAGGTTGTAATCTTCGATTGACCTGATGGCTATACTTTGACTCTCGCCTTGTCCAAGCCTCAGTCAAAGTGGGGGCTCTGTATATACCTCATTTCTGCACCTCCCGCAAATAACCCGGTGATGATTGGGCCGCATGTTTGGTACGCGGAACGATTTTTGACAGTTCATATGTTTATCGTCAAGTGATTTCTCAAACATTTATGTCTACCTCTTAATTGTCATCTACGCGCCGATACAGTCGTTTTGACAGTAATTAGAGTACATTTGGAGTCCGGGCCTGAAACAGTCTACATTTTCTGATAACCGTTAAAACCCGAGTCAGAATGTTCTGGAATGTTCCGGATATTTCTATTCCATATTTCACAATCTTTTAATCTTTGGTAAAGGATTTCCCGTAATATTCATACAAAATATTAAGGAAAAAAAGATTAATCCGTTATTCCATAAACGAAACACGGAAATCTTTCTTCCGCAGGAGGAAACCACCTGGGAACAGACGCAGCAAGTGCTGCGCCTCTTCCAAGGGACGCATGGCCTCCTGCGCCTCTTCCCAGGTCCTTTTCTGCGTATTTTTCGTATCTTTTCATATCTTTTCGAGATTCACTTCCAAAGTTTCTCCGAAAACCCTAATTCCTTCAAGTGATTAGTATAAATAGGAGCTTTCGCTCCTCATATTTCTCACGCGAGTGTCCGCCCTTATCTTCTCCCTTTGCATTCTAGACCACGTTCTTACTTTTTGGCGTCTACGTGCTTGAACATTCAACCACGTAAGCTCGGATCCTTTTGAGCAACAGCCTCGTTTGCATGACCGACCAATTTGACCAACTCCATCATAATCAACTTAATTAATCTTAATCGTTTTCCTCTTACGAGGGCACTTTCGTTACATTCGAGTCGAGCATCACTAAAACGTTAACTTAGTTCATCTCGTTTCGTCAAACATGTAAGTCTGAGGGTGTAAATCTCTCTTTTATTTATTGTTATTTACTTTTTGTATCATTAATGTAAGATTTATGTCGAAAATACTTCTAAAACCGATTTATAAAACCCTTTGTTTAAATCACTTTTTGCGGATTATCAGAGAACAACCGTCGAGAAAGGACGTAGCAACTGCTGCGCCTCTTCGAAGGAGCGCATTACCTGCTGCGCCTCTTCGTGAGGCTGCCGCAGTTCCTGCTTCCTTTCTTCTTCCTTCGTCCTCTGTCAATTCGTTGTTTTTTGTTTGTTCTCATTTGTTCTTCAATTTCTTGACATAATAGCGTAATAATTTCACATGTACATTGTTCATCATCATTAGCATATAATTCATCCTTAATTTCCGACTTAAATCCCTTATAATCCAATATTCGCGGGTTTTCGTCATTAAACTCAATCCGGGTTGTAGAGATTCGATTCATTCATATTAAGTCTCTGGAATTCGATCTTTGGTATATTTCCATCTGTCTATTGTCGTATCCGTCATTAATCCGTCATTAATTCATTATATTTAACCTAATTAGTTCACCGATGTCACTAATCAATCTTTCTTTCATATAATTAATTCATCCACATTCGTTTGTTCCATGTTTTATCGTTTTTATGACCCATTCGCATGTAATTAACCTATTAATCACTTTCATCCGAGTCCAATATCATAATCAATTATTAAATCCACCCAAGAAAATTAACGATTTGCAGTTCCGGCTTCACAACCAGAACTCACCCTTGGAACAGACGCAGCAACTGCTGCGCCTCTTCCAGGTTGACTTCTGTCTCTTAACTTCCGTTCTGCTTTGACTTAGTTTAATTAGTTTACGTATTTAATTAACTATTAATCGTATTATCGCCTAATTCTTGTTCGTTAGTTCCTTTATTCTTTTCTTTCTCAAATTATCCGTTTTGAAAGTATTTTCGACATAAATCATTGAATCCGATGTAATTATTGTAATTTTCGTTATTGTATTTATTATTGTATTTCTTTTATTGTACCATTTGTATGCCTTCACATGTAATTGAATCTAAATACCTACTTCGACCTAATTGTTTGCTAATTAATTGTTCACCGACTTAGTTAATTCTCACATGTTAGGATCAAAACTTGGATGTTGCATTGCATGCATATAATCGACAATATATCGAGTATAGACGATTTTCCCTAATCATTAGTAGAGGCCGCTATCGAGGCGGGCGGGATTAGGTGTTCGATCAAAAGAGCTTCCTAATACGTACCCTCACCCCTTACTCCAAATCTCTGTGAACATCCGTGTTCATTGTCATCCACGAGAGTCATTCTAGACATAGAATACTAAGGGTAACGAGTTCTTGGTGTTCATGTCACTACTTTGTGTCTTGACATGACACAAGGTATTCTAACGGTTTCCAATTTTCCATAATAAATTGGTGGCAACTCCATAAATGCAAACGCTTGTTCTCCTCCCAAGCGCCTTCGTGGGCCCGCGTCCACATGGTGATCTATTCGGGGATGGTGAGCAGTTATTGAGCAGGTATGAGTTGATGCGCATGGGATAGTTGGGATGGAATCATCACCTGAGTCACTAGAGTCTTCCGCTGTGTCATGAACTACTTTTATTTCAGGTGGTTTGACAGTTTTGAGATACAGTTGTATTTGTTTTATCAGCTTTGAGATTTGGACTTGTATCACTTTAAACTTAATTATTTAAGTACGTTTCTTTATTGTCTATTTGATATACATTGCCTCGGGTAACCGAGATGATATCACTTCCATGCTTTAAGTGGTCCTGATAAGGCACTTGGGGTATGGGGGTGTTACACCAGCCCCTTCCAAACCCTGCCCGCCACCCCACAATCCCGAAAAAGATGAGTGCTTGTTTCATACCATTGTTGACAAAGAGCGCAAGACATATCCGTACCTCCTCTATGAGTAGCAAGGTTCGTTCTCATTGCTAAGGCATCATTGCAAAGCTACCAGAAAAACAATTTTATTCTAGGCCAAACCAGAACACGCCATATCTTATTCCACAACCATTTCTCTCGTTCCCAATCCGATTGTTTTTAGGCTACAATGACTCCACCTCAAAGTCTTATCGAGTACTTCAATTACACGACAACCCTTTTATGTGTCGGTCACATAACAATAAAAATAAACTTAATAATGAAACTGGCCCAAATTTAACTTTTAAATTTATTTTATACTCATAGTCATTTTGAAAACTCACTATCTTTTTTTTTTTTTATCTTTTTGATTTTACAAGAATCAAAACCTCTTTATTCATCACAGTTAAGGGAAAAAGAGAGATCAATCCTACAAAAGTTATAACTAACTTGTTTAATGAAAACTCAAACATGTTAAAAAATGTCAATTATCAATATGAAATATTAGAGTATTAATATAAAACTTTATTTTATATGTTTAATAAATGGGATCATAGTGTGTATATCAAAGGGGTTGATGATAAGTCCATTTTATATATATTTTAACCCCTTATTTTAGCTATATTTTGCATGTCATTTGCACTATGTTAGTGATTTAATGAGCTAATTCCGTGTTCTAGTTGTGTTTGCTTGTTTTCATTATGTTTTGTAGGAAATTGAGCTTTTAGTAGCTTTTTCCCGTCAGATTAACACTCACCCAAGTTCACGAGGCTAATGAGAGCAAGTCTTGATCATGCAAAGGAGTTTCGAGAAGTATAGGGGCCTTTTGGGAAGAAATTGGAAAATCCAAACAAGAGGAAACCAATCTTAGTTGGTGGATATGTAAAGAAATGAAATCCAAATAAAAGCCCATGATAAGAGCTTGCATTGGATGCCAAAGGATGCCTAAGATACCTTAGAAGGACGCATTAAGACATAAGCATCAGATTCCGCATCAACATGAAGTGCAAAGTTAAGACGGTATTAAGAGAAAATTGAGAAAATCCACAGCTCCGATCGGGGTGGGATGGACCCGATCGGGGTTAGCCTCTTCTAGGTTGTTTACGTTACACCCCCTTATTCCTATATAAGGGGATTGATCCGACACTTATTACACACTTCCTACACCACTTTCTTACTCTTGTTTCAGTCCTTAGATTAGAATAAAATGTAGGTTAGATTTCAATTATGTTATTTACATTTCCTTTAGCATTTTAATATTGAATTACTATTTCCATTCAAGCATTTGTTCTTCAATTCCAAGTTTAATTTCCAATTATTAAGGTAATTCTATTTCTTGTATTGTTCTATTATCTCCCTTGGGTTGGACTTTACCCCGTTTTCAAGCTAGCTTGGGGGAGCTTCTATGCAGTTGTATGCTTTCTTTCCTTTCTTTATTGCCGCATGTGTCGTCCCACATCTCCCCTTGTTGGGTGTCATTCTTTATTTTACACATTGAGAACAATGTGTTGTTCTAGCTTGGGGGAGGGATTTAGTGTGTCTTGTTATTTAATTGCTTTCATATTTTTCAAAATCCAA
Source organism: Silene latifolia (assembly GCF_048544455.1). Taxonomy (NCBI): domain Eukaryota; kingdom Viridiplantae; phylum Streptophyta; class Magnoliopsida; order Caryophyllales; family Caryophyllaceae; genus Silene; species Silene latifolia. The sequence continues at coordinate 21,874,866 of NC_133534.1, forward strand.
AAAAAATTGAAAAATTGAAAAAAATTTCATAAGTGTTTGTTGTGTTCACCCTTTTGTCGTATGCATAATGTCATCTTTCCTTGCATTTTCCTTATTTTAAGCTAATGAATCGTGCATTTTACGGGTTTGCTTACATGGGGATGTCTTGACATACATAGTGGGTGAGGGACGGATTTTGGACAAAATAGACTTGATCTGACATTGGTAAGCTACATATTTGATAAAGTAGAGCCTCCAAAGGCCGATGCATCTATATCCGGTCTCATCTAGGTGTGTGTAGTTTCTCCTCTTGGTGTGCGTTACATCTAAATGCACAATTATGGTCTTTGTTTCATTTCTTATGAGTTTTGCTATCATGATTGCATTGTGAATCAATTCACTTGTTTGCTTGCATATATTGCCAAAAAATTACCCTTTTTCCTAGCCACATATAAAATTGCCTACCTTTGCTGAGCTAGTAATTTACTACTTGTGTTGGGGTACTTTTATCTTTGGGATATGGTTATTTATCATTATTGTGAGCATTGTTGTTACGGGATTGCTGATTGATGGTTCAAGCTTAACCTCGCATGTGAACATGTGTAGTTGCACTACTTGAGGGTCGAATCACAAGGAGTATGGGAGATTACCAATTATTATTATTCTTAAGTTTAGCTAAGTCGAGGAAAATAGGTTTGATTGATAAATTGACCAAGTGAGCTACACTAAATGGCATGCTAATGAAACTAATTAAGCAACAACTAAATTAAAAGAAGAAGCTAATTGGAATAAGGATTTACTGAAGGTATAAAAGGCCTAGGGCGCGATTAAGCTACAAACATCCATAATTATCATGCTAATTCCGGCAATTAGTCATCTTGGGGATATAAAGCGGGGGAAAACGCCTTTAATTCGCCTATTGACTCCCTCCCGGGCTCAAGATAGGACACTAGACTTACCGACTCAACTCCCTCCCGGGCTCATGACTCGGATTCCTTAAGTATATACTTAGACACAAAAGAGAACGCGTTATTCCCTAAGTACCAGAATAAAGATTAAGGACTTTAGGCTCACGATCTATTCCCGGTTTCCCCGACTCTTTTCCCAAATATGAAGGGTATCCCAGTTCCCAAAGGCACCCTCTTTAGGCTCTCCCTCCCGGGTTCAACCCAAATAGGCAAAGGATGTAAATGGGTGATCAACCTAGGACCTAACCAATTCCCATTGGTGGACAAGGATCATCAATCAACCAAAATCCCAAATTACAACAATAACAAGATAACTCTTATGGTAAACCCCACTAATTTCCCTATAATGACTATTTTAAATAGAATTAATCATGTAAGTGCCCAATCGCACCCTAGTAAGGGTACTACTCACTAATCATGGTTGTTTTAGCAAGACAACTAATAAAGGGGGTAACTTTAAAAATAAACATGGGGATTAATTGATTTCTACTCTTAAACATGCAATAATTCAACAAAACTATTGGAATAGATAAATTAAACAAAGAAAAGAAAGGATTAAAGCAAAAAGACACAAACTTTAACACAATACCCCAAAGACTCAATCTTTGGAAGAGAACAACAATGGTGAACAAGGAATAGATGAACAAGAGAGAGAGAAATAACAATCAAACAACAAAACAGAAGAATTCAAGCATAAACAATTGAACAAAACTTAAAGTAAATGTAAACGAATGAAATTAAGGGAGAAAATTGTACCAATTCAATAGCAAGAAGGAAGCTTGGATTGAAAATAAGAATGGAGAAATCTTCAATCTTGTTACAACCCAATTACTAGAACTAACAATATACTAATTATTGAAGGATTTAGTCTAAGTAAGGAAAGATTAGTAAAGTAATTAGCAAAGTTTCAAACTTGGAGAAGGGAAATAATGTAGATCTAGGGTTGTGCGTCAAAATTAATTAAGGGAGGGGTATTTATAGTTTACAATCAATTGGGCCAAAAATTACAAGGAAATAGAAATGCAGAGAAGAGGGGTCTGGGCCGGTCGGCCGGCCGCCGGTCCTGGACCGGCTGGGAACCTCCTTCAAATTACATCTCCAATTAATTTTCCAGGTATGTTGAGCTGGCTCACCGGCTGTCGTCTCTGGGCCAGCCCCTTGGAGGGACTCTCAGCCGGCTGACCGGCTGCCGGCCTACCGGTTGTGAGTCTTTTTTCGCCTTTCTTAAGCTTCTTCCCTATACTTGGCTCGTGATGTTCTTAGCTAGCTTCTTTAGTCCTCTCGGGTTCAAAACCTGTATGGAAAGACATAAAACTCGTAGTACGGGACTAAAGCTACAAAATGCAAGCTAAAGAGGTCGAAACCGTCTAGATTCGGGGTAAAATGCATAGGAAAGAAGGGGAAAGTGATACCAAATATGCACTCATCAAACATCCCCACACTTAGCTCTTACTCGTCCCCGAGTAATATAGTGAGCAAAAGATAATACTAAAGGAAAGGTATATCTATATATACTAACATACTCATATATGTTATAAATATAATTTGTCATGAAATTAACTAATGATCTTATGCATGCAAACATTAAAACAAAATAAGGAAGAAACATTATTCTTACATTGTATTTTCGGTTTATATGGGCACAAAAGAGATCTCCTTCTCTTTTGTTCTTGAGCTTTCCTATTGGATGAACAAAGACCCAAGTGTAGGATCTCTCCCAAGGATTAATACCCAAATCTTACTCTTAATTAAAATCAATATTATATATACTAGATAATATTAATTTTGTAAGAAATTTGACCCAAAAATCATTGATTTTGAGCTCCCAAAACCGTGTCATAGGAGAGGAGAAGAGGAAGCCTTTTTCTTACTGAAAACACTTGTGTTTTCAGATTAGTTATGAATGAATGATGACTTGTGAATATATTAGTCAAAAGAATAAGAAAAGCCACAACTCTTAATCTTCCCCAAATAGTGTAGAGAAGAGGAAGAGTCATGGTCTAATTCTCTTCAAATTCTTGGCACTTTTGATAATATGGTTCCATATTATTTTTGTCAATTTGGCAATATGTTACAAGTCACATGTCACATAAAATTGCTATGTATTTTTAACACATTTAAAAATCAACGTATTAATAAAAATACGTCATACACAAAAATCGACTTAGTAATTCATAATTACTTGTACCAAAATATTTTACCAATTATAAATCACAACAACTTGTATTTATAATTATTCATTCAATTTCAATTGTTTCCTTAAACAATAATTTCATCTGAGTAAAGATACAATTCGATTACTCAGACCGTATCTCATTTAAATGAGACACGTAAATTTTACTTCCAAATTCGTCCGTCAATTTTCAAGTAATTTAATTAACTCGTAACATTATACGATTAATTAAATAATCAATTAAGAGTGTTGCCCTATAGGTATGACCTAGGGGATCAACTGATCACCACCGTCGCACGACAGTAATGTCAAACTCTAGTCAGCCAATCATTACCGATATGTGTGGACCAGTTGACAGTAAAAATACTTCCCAAATGTATTCTTTAAAATGAGATTTAATAATGATATTTAAATCATATGATCGCACTGTTGTTGAGGACACATTTCCCAACAATCTCCCACTTGTCCTCGACAAGTGTGCGTCACCAATTCTCTTGTCCTATTACTATCTCCCACTCAATGCAAGGTGTCTTTCGGGTCGTACTTGCAAGTGATCATATCGAGAGTGGTTTCCTCGATCTGGAGAATAACTGATTGACCGGATTTATCCACCATGGATACATTCCGAGCGTGGCCACGCATTTCCAGTTCATTACTCCTCGAGTGGCCCTGAGATATTGTTATAACCCTGACTAGGGGTGGACAATTCCTATCGCACTCATTCCCTTCGACTAGTCACAGCCATCATAACCAAAACGAAGGTCGTAGTAACAAAAATCAAAGTTAATCTGAAACTGTGCCATCTTAGGAGAATAGTCTTTAGTCAAAAGAATCGACTCATTTGAATACTATAGCAGCTCTCGCCACGACCAGGCTATATAAATTTGCGTAACTCTATAAGCGGTCATTAGGCCCGACAAAATGTTCCTAACAGTCTGCCTATGTGATCGACTAGTCATCTCACATGACTCTATGGCACTTGAACTTGCCATCAATCGCATCACACTCTAGTCACTTCGAGACGTCACCTCATACAAGTGACTATGGGCAAATACTATGTTAATCCGTGTTCACTTTAACGGGGTTCAATTGTCTCTACAACCCGTTTGGATGTAACAAAGTATAATATAAGAGTTTTAAAGTAAAACTCGAACGTCAAATGCGATTATCACATATGAATAGTCAATGCCTGATTACTATTTCATGTTCTATAATCTAATTTGATCTTGTACGTAGTTGTTCATTTCAACTCAATTGAAATGACACGACTCTTCATGTTTAGCCTTTGAGAAGGCTTTGGTTAGTAGGTTTTATCAACTTCTTGTACCTTACTCAACCTTACTACATACTCGTTTTCCTTTGTAATGTATACATTTGCATTACAAAACTTTCTGAGTACGTGTCGAGATCCAATCAAGACATAGGCCCTCTAGCCTTAGAATTGCTCCCACTGTTTTCACAATGTGCGGGACTCATCCTTCTTGCACATCTCATGATTGCAAGTGTACTTAATTTCCGTTATAAATATCTCTCATTGTTCTTTATTGCCTAGAACGATTCTAGAAAATCTACTTCTTAATAATCATAGCCACAATGGTATCTTAACCATCCTAATGTGTTTTGATTATGGTTTTGTCGGAAACCATGCGCAATCTCAATTGTTAATTGTCACTTGTGTAACACCCTTACACAAAATTGCATCACAAACACTTTGCTTTACTTCCTTAATGCTTCTGCAAGAACTTAAGGGTAATCTTCATGGCTTACTTGATAAAGATTACTGATACCGTCGTTTAGTATAAATAAAATTTGTAATTCCGAGCTAAACTAACAGAAGCTAGTGGTAGCACGAGTCGAACCACAGGGAGGAAGGGAATTTTAGTTGTTCTATATTTCAGTCCAGAAGTAACAAGTAAGGGGGTTTAAGTTGAACTGGTTTAATACTAATGGCAATGAAATTAAAAGTAAACTAAAGAAACTGGATTAAATCAAATATAAAAGAAATGCTAAGATGGTCGGTTCACTATAGCTGCGATGGCGCATAATCCTAGGTAAGTCTGAAATAAAGTCGGGTAGATGGGTAAATAACAAGTCCTCGCGGTCCAAGTTAACCAGTAGCTCCTTTCGGCCTATGCTACTAGCCCCTAAGTCTCACTAATGCTAGCTCTCGTACTGAAAAGTGATTCTTAAAGCCTAAATTACATGTCTTTCGATCTTAGCAATTTAGTTGTTCTAATTCATTAATTATTTCCCTCCCCTATCTCGCGATCTTAATGGGTTGGTCAATACTAAGCATTTGACAAATAGCCTCTCGGTCTCGTTGTCAAAAATTGCAATTAATAAATTAAAAACGGTGCTAATCATACACGCGTCGATCGACCGACCACTATAGGCGATCGATCGACCAATCGGCACGATCGATCGACCGAGAAACCAATCGATCGACCAATGCCCTAATTCAGGTCGCCTAATTCTACGCCATCTACGCTATAGATCCCCTACATCCTAGCACGATAAATTTAGCTACTCATGCTAGGAATAACAACAGCAATAAAATTTATTAATAAAACAGAAGAATTCATGATTGAAACGACGAAATAGACAATTAGCATAAAACGATAAATAGGCTTTCGGGAGACTATTCTAGCAATTCCTATACTATGAATGAAATAAAGAACGAAAATGAACAGAAGAATACCGAAGAGGAATCGCAGAGAAAGATCCGAAAACTGAAAGCGAAAGGAACTTTATTGTATTGAATATGAAATAACACAAGAAACCTAATAAATTTTATGAACTGAAACTAATGAAAACTGAATCTCTATAACTGAAAGCTAAAGCTACGTTATATAGGAATATCACGCAACTCTTATTCCTAAACCTAATATACAATGGGCTTAAGCTAAATCTCGTCTTTAAATTCTCGTCAGACCCATGTCTTGGTCGATCGACTAAGCATGGCAGTCGATCGACTGAGTAGCAGGGAACAGTAGCTATTGGAACCCGTGGGGTGGTCGATCGACCACTTGGACCAGTCGATCGACCAACAATGTGTCATGCATTGCATTCTGACGATTCCTGCAGCGCGCACTGATCTTAAAACAGCTGCCATTTCTTCGTTACTTGGTCAAATCATGCGTTCTACGTAGCGTTGGAAAGCTAAGAGGATAAGATTTCACCTCCAATTGGAATCACTCGATTATCTTCTCTATAACTCGAGATATAGCCATCTGAAGCAGCCTGCAATGTCGTGAGGTGCTTCTTTGCTTGTTAAACTCGTACGCACCCATGCTTTTGCTATTTTCAGGCCTTCAAATGCATTCTAAACTTCAAGTCCAAGTCAAATATTCATGTCCTTCCTAAGCTTAGCTTCCGGGGTCAAGATTTGGTTCATTTTATACCCATTTCCGCAATAATCTGCAATATTACATAAAAACACGAGAGTAGACAGAAATAGGGGAAATAGTAGAATAAACTACATATAATAGACATAAAATGCGTGGAAATAAAGATGTAAAACATCATATTATAGACACGCATCAAACTTCCCCAAACCAAACCTTTGCTTGTCCCCAAGCAAACTAAATGCAAAACTAAATCCAGATAGAAAGGAGCAAAACATGGACAAACTGAAAATCATCTACTTAAACCAATTTAATGCATATGAATCAACTACTAATAGCTCAAAGTCACGCAACCGAATTTATGCATATTTCGAAAAGATGTTGAACGTTTGACCTTGCAAGACTTTCAAGATTGGACTCTCCCGGGTCACTCTTCTCTCAACAAAGCAAATGGTAAGCAATTTATATGTAAGAGAGAAAGAGACAAAAGTCGCTCACCTAGACTCAACTAACATGATCATGCATGCAATATAGTATGATAAGTAATTCTAGCTACCGTGCACATACATTCCAACCATTCGGGGTCCATCACATGCCGAATACTTGCAAAGATTTGGATAAGTGAGGCTATGGGTAAGAAGAGGCAAAACAATATGGGAATGAGAGGGAAATAGCCAAGCTAGCATCCTAACAAACCGAATAAAACATCCACTTCTAACTCAATGAAATAAGCTCAAATGCCTTAATGAATTAGGCAAACACTTCACTAATCCAAACTCAATACTCCTCATAGAATACAAATCGCAACATAGGAGTCAAATAACTCAATTCCTTTTTTTTTTCTCTTCTTCTTTCTTTGCCGTTTCTTTTTCTTTCGTTTTCTTTTTTTTTTCTTTTTTTTCGGCGTTCACTTATTTTTTCATTTTTCATTTTTCTTTTTCTTTTCTCCTTCATTCATTACCAACTTCATAGAGTGCAAATCGAGCCAAAATTGTTACAATACAACGAATACCACTAAAACTACTAAACTAGTTCAGCAAAGGGTAGGCTTAGTTTATGGATTGTAGCTAAAGGGTCAACTGGCAATTTTTGGCTAATGTGAAGCTAATGGGTAAAATGAATAAAAGGGATTTTCGCAAGCATTCTCCAAACATGCAATACCAACCACCAACCCGAATGTATGCAGGCAAAAAGAAATTAAATGTCATACTTGTGCAGATTAATGTTACACGATATGCAGGGAGTAACTACTCACAATCCTAAATGAAACTGGTCATGAATGACACCAGTTTATAAAGCTCTAATTCCTTAGAAAGTTTTGTAGTTTGCCAAAATTTCAAGTCAAGTCTAATTGTTCAACAAATTTTGAAATGAAATTCGAGATGTTGCAAAACCTTTCGCCAAAGATGTGATAAAATGCAGGGTTTAAGAAAATGACAACTATCAGCAATGAATACTCCAATCTGACTCATCCTAATATGCTAAATTAAACGTGATATTTTTGAATTTTTGAAATTTTTTCAATTTTTTTGGATTTTTTTTTTTGTATATATAATGGAAATTAGATAACAATGCAAGACAGAAATGTAAACGTGTAACTGAAATGCAATAAAAACAATGCAAATGCGACGCAAAACCCTTCCCCAAACCAAATCACACAATGTCCTCATTGTGCGAAATCATGTATAAAGAAGCAAAAGGAAATGGGATTTTGCGATAAATAACTAAATAAGACAGGAAATTGGGACTCGGAAACTTACAAGATTTTAAGCGCAAAAGGAAACCTCCCCAAACCAGCGTGAGCTAGGAGGTTTCAGTAGCCAGCAGTGCTACCAATAAGTACCTGAAAAGACAAACAAAAGCACCGTGCGTAAATCCGAGAAAACAATTTATTAAACGCAAAATTATGTGTAAAATAAAGAAATGGAAGAAAACAGAAATAAATCGGAGAATAAAGTGGAGAAAAGACTCCCTCAACTCCGCAAACCGACCAAACACAGCTGGGGAATGATCGATAACAGTTACAGCAGCGAAAGTGGTCGATCGACCACATCACCCAGTCGATCGACCAAGGTGACACGAACAAAAGCTTCTGTAACTGTAGCAGTCAGTCGATCGACCACATAGGCCAGTCGATCGACTGAAAAACCTGCTGTAACTTCTGATTTCTTCAAATTAGCTCAATAACTTGAGCTAATATGGTCTATAAACCTGCAAAAGCACATAATAGAGCGCCCAAAAATTGCGCACAACCCAAAGTAATAGTTTAAAGCCTAAATAAATCCTAAGCAAACTTATAAAAGTGAAGTCTCGCGCAAACCAAATACAGTAAAAAGTGTTAAATGCGATAAATTGTCTTAAAAACTCAAGCAATAAAATGTTTATCCGTGAAAATTGCGGGATAACTCCGACCATGGCCTTTGGCTAGATGCAGTCGCCTCAGCAATACTAATCTCAGTAGATGGAGACCACCCATCTCCGTCATCTAGGTAACTAAATGGATTGTCATCAGCTTTAGCCCTCCATGCTCTAGTATCGTCCGGCTCATCGAACTCCAGATCATACTCCATGCCTCGCTCTGACTTCTTCAAAGCTGGAAAATCAGGTGGCTCTTTCTTCCCCAAACCAGCTCCTGAAATAGTCAAAGCAGCAAAATCTTCCTCCGTCTTGCTCCCAATCTGGGGCGGAGGTGTTAGACCAGAAATAAGGGTAGGAATAAAAAATGGGACATCATCAATATGCAGCCGATAGTGTACCTCATCTTCCGATTTCTGGAGCCGCTCAGGAAATGGAGGCTTTATCGACAACTTGGCCCGCTCTTCTACTTCCTTCCTTGAAACATCCTTTGAATTAAGGACCTTGTCCTTATCAACTCGTGGAAGCAACTTCATGGCTCGCTCTATGAACGACACGTCAATAACTCGGGCCGAAGTATCACGTAAATCGACAATATCGGACTTGTCCATGTTCAAAACCTTCGTCACATCATTATTAACTGTCGAATCTTGCAAATCAAATGACGGTTTTGCGTTCTGCTTGGGTAAACTGGTCGGTCGACCAGTGTTGTTGGTCGATCGACCATGAGCACTGGAAACGTGATCTCTTTCTGCATCAGAAATTTTAACAAGCTTCTCCATATTTCCCGAATCCTTTCCTTGCTGATTAGCCGCTAAGATTGCTACTTGACTTTCAATTTTCACCATATGGGCCATAAGAGCTTGGATTGTCGTTCTCAATTCCGCAATCTCATTGGTGCCATGAACCGAAGCATTCTGCTCTGAATTTTCTTGCTTCAATTGTGCCACCTCAAGCTTTTCAGATTGAGCATTAACAGAAGCCTCAAGTGCCGCAACAATACTTTCTTTCTGCGACTGTCCACTCTCCAGCTTGTCAGATTTTGCATTCTGAGCTTCAAATTATGCTACAATTCTAGAGACGTTAGACATCTTGGGAATCAAAGGTACTCATGCCTTCCCTTTGATGTTCTCCTTCCAAAATCTTGCTTAGATAGGACATGAAAGACCTATAAAAACAAAACTAAAGGAAAAAGATGAGAACTGCCTCAAGGAATAAATCCCTTGAGGCTAAAGACAAACTAAAATAAAAAACAACTATAACTAGCGCTACCTCCCCGGCAACGACGCCAAAATTTGATACCGTCGTTTAGTATCAAAAATAAAATTTGTAATTCCGAGCTAAACTAACAGAAGCTAGTGGTAGCACGAGTCGAACCACAGGGAGGAAGGGAATTTTAGTTGTTCTATATTTCAGTCCAGAAGTAACAAGTAAGGGGGTTTGAGTTGAATTGGTTTAATACTAATGGCAATGAAATTAAAAGTAAACTAAAGAAACTGGATTAAATCAAATATAAAAGAAATGCTAAGATGGTCGGTTCACTATAGTTGTGATGGCGCATAATCCTAGGTAAGTCTGAAATAAAGTCGGGTAGATGGGTAAATAACAAGTCCTCGAGGTCCAAGTTAACCAGTAGCTCCTTAGGCCTATGCTACTAGCCCCTAAGTCTCACTAATGCTAGCTCTCGCACTGAAAAGTGATTCTTAAAGCCTAAATTACCTGTCTTTCGATCTTAGCAATTTAGTTGTTCTAATTCATTAATTATTTCCCTCCCCTATCTCGCGATCTTAATGGGTTGGTCAATACTAAGCATTTGACAAATAGCCTCTCGGTCTCGTTGTCAAAAATTGCAATTAATAAATTAAAAACGGTGCTAATCATACACGCGTCAGTCGATCGACCACTATAGGCAGTCGATCGACCAACTGGAACAGTCGATCGACCAGAGAAACCAGTCGATCGACCAATGCCCTAATTCAGGTCGCCTAATTCTACGCCATCTACGCTATAGATCCCCTACATCCTAGCACGATAAATTTAGCTACTCATGCTAGGAATAACAACAGCAATAAAATTTATTAATAAAACAGAAGAATTCATGATTGAAACGACGAAATAGACAATTAGCATAAAACGATAAATAGGCTTTCGGGAGACTATTCTAGCAATTCCTATACTATGAATGAAATAAAGAACGAAAATGAACAGAAGAATACCGAAGAGGAATCGCAGAGAAAGATCCGAAAACTGAAAGCGAAAGGAACTTTATTGTATTGAATATGAAATAACACAAGAAACCTAATAAATTTTATGAACTGAAACTAATGAAAACTGAATCTCTATAACTGAAAGCTAAAGCTACGTTATATAGGAATATCACGCAACTCTTATTCCTAAACCTAATATACAATGGGCTTAAGCTAAATCTCGTCTTTAAATTCTCGTCAGACCCGTGTCTTGGTCGATCGACTAAGCATGGCAGTCGATCGACTGAGTAGCAGCGAACAGTAGCTACTAGAACCCGTGGGGGGGTCGATCGACCACTTGGACCAGTCGATCGACCAACAGCGCTGTACAGAATTGCATTCTGACGATTCTTGCAGCGCGCACTGATCTTAAAACAGCTGCCATTTCGTCGTTACTTGGTCAAATCATGCGTTCTACGTGGCGTTGGAAAGTTAAGAGGATAAGCTTTCACCTCCAATTGAAATCACTCGATTATCTGCTCTAGAACTCGAGATATAGCCATCTGAAGCCGCCTACAATGTCGTGAGGTGCTTCTTTGCTTGTTAAACTCGTACGCACCCATGCTTTTGCTATCTTCAGGCCTTGAAATGCATTCTAAACTTCAAGTCCAAGTCAAATATTCATGTCCTTCCTAAGCTTAGCTTCCGGGGTCAAGATTTGGTTCATTTTCTACCCATTTCCGCAATAATCTGCAATATTACATAAAAACACGAGAGTAGACAGAAATAGGGGAAAGAGTAGAATAAACTACATATAATAGACATAAAATGCGTGGAAATAAAGATGTAAAACATCATATGATAGACACGCATCAATTACTTTGATTCGATTTTGAAAACAATTCATCATACTCAAAGTATATGAAGTGTTATACATCATTACTCATTTAATTGATCCGGCAGCGGAAGCAAATGGAATCAATCAAATATGTTCAATTTAATTGAACTAGTCATGAATCTTATCAACATAAGACTTCTTATTGACGCTAATATCATGTGGATTTATCTACATAAATCTAGATATTAAAGATGTATTATATTACTCCAAAAGTCTTAAATCATTCTCAATGATCAATATGTCATCCACATATCGGACTAATTAAAATTTCCGTAACTCCCACTAAACTCCATGTATAAACACAACTTCTCGACTTATCGAGAAAAGTTTTATCACATGATCAAAATGTTGATTCCAACTCATTGATGTCCTACTTAAGAACCTCTCTTAAGTTTCACATTATCTTAGGATTACAAGAATCTATAAAACTCATGACATGTATTGAATACATTCCTTCTATTAAAGAAGTGGGTTTTAGATTCACTTGTTGTATTCATATCCTCATAATGAAACACAATCCCTAAGAAGATCCAAATAGACTTAAGCATTTCAACCAGTGCAAAACTCTTTGCTACCATTCTTGCTTTGAAATCTCTCTTTATTAGTGCAAAACCCTTTGTCACTAATCAAGCCCTTTTGTTTTGGATTTTCATGGCTCTAAGCCTTGTATTGAGTTCTGACTTAAACACTCTTATGTAAGTCATATGTTCATTACTTTTTAGAAGTAATAAACTTGAATCAAACAATTTCTTTTGTAAGTTATAAGCTCTTTACTTTCTTAAAAGTAGCATGAATTCACCATTTTTAGCAAGTGACGAATTTAACCTCCTAGGTTATAAAGAAACAACGTCTTACACAAAACGTCTCATGTAGCCAAGAAAGACCAGTTTCTTGCAACATAACATTCTGTGTGGCTCTTGAATAATTTTCTCCCACTCTGTCTTCTAGAAATAAACTTGTATTTTAGAAAGACAGCTTCACAAGCCACAAACCCGGTGTACTCGTGATTATAAAAAGAAAAATGAGCATTTGTTTCTTGTGAAAACTTACAAACATGGTACCTTTACCATTTCATATCTCATATGATTCTATTTAGTGGAAAAATAATTTAGACAAAAATGATAAAATCCCCAAAAGTATCAAGTAACTCAAAGTAACTTGATTGAAGTCCAAACCATATCGAATAGCGTTTGATTTCTTATCCAACCACGCATTATTCCATAATGTGTGCTAAGAGAGATTAACTTGTGATACTATATCACATATCCTTTGGCTTATATCAAAGTTTTCACTTTGATAATCCCATCACGACTAAATCATGATTCCTTGAACTCTTTGAACTTCTTCAAAAGATTTCTCTATTTACCTCATCAACTTAAATTGTTGGTAAAAGAAAATGATCAACCTATTTTGGATCAATGATTTACAACCTCGATCTCCTTTTCAACCAAAAAGCACGAGACATCTTGCTTTGAATACAAGATACGCATAAACCATTAACAATATAATGGTTTCAAGAGTACCCGATAACTCTTTGCGTTCATCATTCCAAAATTTAAGGTTTAATCTTGGGTTACCAATTTGAGTCTTGCATCATCTTCATGATATATCATTCTAGTTTGGTTTAGAATATAATCACCTTGATAATGGGCTAGCCATACATCAAATTGTGGTGTATAGGGTCACAAAGGTGAAACCTCTTTTGTATCTTAACAAGTTTATATTCTTATTTAGAGTTTATGCACTTAATAGTGACAATTAAGTACAACTATAAACCCAAAACTAGATTGATTACACAATGACTCTATCTCCCAACATGATTGTTGCTAGTCGTCATATTCTAATCATCCTATGTATCAAGTACAATGATGAAAACCTCCATTGGTTTCTAATATTGACGAAGTGGTACTAGCAAAATTTATGTTTAATCAAATAAACATTTAAAGAAGAAGATCCCATTAGATGTCCCATAACTAACTTGTTGATTCTTCAATAATTTGGGGTAGTTTCCTTTCTCGTGTCCAACATTTAAGACAATGGAAACTTTATCGGTCGGGATTGATAGGTTTAGTATCGTCATTCTCAACAACTTTACCTTTAACATTACCTTGGATCAATTCCATTATAATCTTTACTTCTTGAACCTCGTCCTCATCTTAACGGTTTAAGAGAATTCTCCCACTTATTTCAATGAATCTTTGCTTTTAGAAGCAAAATTGAATTTATGAAGAACACTCTTCATTTGTTCGTTTTAGTCTTAAAAACTTTCATTGAGGTGGTTGCGTTTTTTTTTTTGGTCAATTACGAATTCTTGACAAAACTAATTACCAAAACAATTTATCGCTTCAAGGTACTTAATTCAATTAAGTATATGAATAACAATCCATTCTAAGTAGATGTGTTAGTCAAGAATCAAAAACCTGTTTGATAATGAATAACTTTAATCTATACTCTTTACAAGAGATCCTTAGCAATGGTTCACTTGAGGTTTTAGAAGTAAAATTCAAATTTGTCTCTAGTTACGATGTTTTAATGGAGATTTGAATCGAAATGATATCGTATATGAATTGTGGTAAAGAAATAGAACAATATAACAACGGAATAGTGGAAAACTGAACATTTATCGTTTTAATAATACTTGTAAACAAGTATAGCATTTACATAGTGACCCCTACCCAAGTATGATAAATGATTCCAAGATCCAAATTCATATTAACTTGGGCACGGTAGGGCTGATTCATCCCTTATCAATATAACTCGGTGGATTAACTCTTTAATCGATTCTACTTTTAGAACTCTTGGTCGATAAAATTACTCTAATAATTATCTATAGCTCAAAACACATCCGACAAGGGCACGGTAGGGCCGATTCATCCCTTATCGAAAAACTTTTGTTGAGTTCAATCCAAATTTCGAATAAATGTGTCCATGATCCAAATCTACATCAACTCGGGCACGGTAGGGCCGATTCATCCCTTATCAACATGAATTCGGTGGATTAACACTCATCACCCACTTCCCCTACGTAACAAGGTTTGTACCCCGGTAGGGCCGAGTGCACTCCCTCGCGAAATAGGTTTTCATGGTTTCTACTATTTGGTAAGGCTATGTCTCAATTAATTGTTTTAGCGAGAGGTCATGTCAATTTATTATCTATCACGTTTTAAGTGAACTAAAGCGGTTTAACTATTACATATTCGGAAACCAACTCCATTGGTCCCTTGAACTTCGGTTGTGGCACGCATCTCGAGGTAACACCGTCTTAATGTATCGTCATCTTGAAGAAATCCGTCTTTGGGAACTCCGGAATGAATGAAATTACATAATACATTACATAATTTCCTATTATACATTTGTAACTATAATAAAATAAATCTATTAAATTACAAGACGGTGATACGAGATCACAATAAAAATTACAACCGAATCGATATTCCCATACATTTCGGGTAATACCAATTAAAAACTAAGGCCATACTAAGTAAAATTACATAATTCAAAATTACATAATTAAAATTATGACAATCATAAATAAAATGCAGCATTATAATATGTATGAACATGCCCAATTTTATGCTAAATCGCCTTTAAATTAGCCAATATCGTATATTATTCGGTTTTTACGGATTTGCGTGATTTCAACATTTTACAATCACCAAAATTACATAAATTCATATTTATGTATAAGTTAATTGCCCTAACCTCTTAGGACTCAAAATTTAGTCTTCACTAATAATTTGACCATAATTAACTCATATTTGTTCATAATGGACTTAAAATTATAACAAAAAGCTATAAACTTCAAATAAATCACAAAATTTCAAATAAATTCAAAATTTGAAATTTAAACTCATGAACATTCTGGAAAAAAACCATGACACTCATAATGTCCAAAAACTTAGGTTAACAATTTCGAAATTTATCCGGAAAAACAATGTTGCGGTTTATCGATTTAAACTAAAATAATCATAAAAATATGAGAAAAAATATATTCATCAACTTTTCAATTTTAGATCTGAAAAAGATAATAAAAAGCAATATGTGACGTTTTCCCTTAGTCATGAAGTATGTTTTAGCAATTTTCACTAATTAAGTCACTATTTATGCTATTTTTCATCAAAAATCCATAAATCATACATGAAGACTTCATTATAGCCTATTATTTTACACACATCTTGTAAAATTTCATGTGACAACATACTAAATTTCTATGACCAGATTCGAAATTTATCTCATATTAACCTATTTTTCACCTAAAACCGAATTTAATAATGAAAAATCCATTTTTCGAGCATAAGATCTCATAAAATTATGAAACTTTCCAGATAATCTAAAAATAATATATGTGAAAACATATCCAAAAACCACTGGAAAATTCGAAGTTTATCTAATTTTCGTCCAAAAATGACATTTTTATCATAAAAATCACATTTTAATGCCAATATTATATAAAATGAACAATAAAATCCGTAAATTAACCAAAATATCCTAAAAACATTTTAGGACCAGAAACTTAACATGCATAAATTAATTTCGTGATATATCATAATAACACAAATTTACAAGTTTTGTTCGTTAATCATATAACTCGGAAAAACAATAACCGATTTGCATGCAAACAACCATGGCTCTGATACCAATTGAAGGAAAGGTATATCTATTTATACTAACATACTCATATATGTTATAAATATAATTTTTCATAAAATTAACTAATGATCTTATGCATGCAAACATTAAAACAAAATAAGGAAGAAACATTATTCTTACATTGTATTTTCGGTTTATATGGGCACAAAAGAGATCTCCTTCACTTTTGTTCTTGAGCTTTCCTATTAGATGAACAAAGACCCAAGTGTAGGATCTCTCCCAAGGATTAATACCCAAAGCTTACTCTTAATTAAAATCAATATTATGTATACTAGATAATATTAATTTTGTAAGAAAATTGACCCAAAAATCATTGATTTTGAGCTCCCAAAACCGTGTCATAGGAGAGGAGAAGAGGAAGCCTTTTTCTTACTAAAAACACTTGTGTTTTCAGATTAGTTATGAATGAATGATGACTTGTGAATATATTAGTCAAAAGAATAAGAAAAGCCACAACTCTTAATCTTCCCCTAATAGTGTAGAGAAGAGGAAGAGTCATGGTCTAATTCTCTTCAAATTCTTGGCACTTTTGATAATATGGTTCCATATTATTTTTGTCAATATGTTACATGTCACATGTCACATAAAATTGCTATGTATTTTAACACATTTAAAAATCAACGTATTAATAAAAATACGTCATACACAAAAATCAACTTAGTAATTCATAATTACTTGTACCAAAATATTTTACCAATTATAAATCACAACAACTTGTATTTATAATTATTCATTCAATTTCAATTGTTTCCTTAAACAATAATTTCATCTGAGTAAAGATACAATTCGATTACTCAGACCGTATCTCATTTAAATGAGACACGTAAATTTTACTTCCAAATTCGTCCATCAATTTTCAAGTAATTTAATTAACTCGTAACATTATACGATTAATTAAATAATCAATTAAGAGTGTTGCCCTATAGGTATGACCTAGGGGATCAACTGATCACCACCGTCGCACGACAGTAATGTCAAACTCTAGTCAGCCAATCATTACCGATATGTGTGGACCAGTTGACAGTTAAAATACTTCCCAAATGTATTCTTTAAAATGAGATTTAATAATGATATTTAAATCATATGATCGCACTGTTGTTGAGGACACATTTCCCAACAAATACCCTTATTTAACAAGTGCTAATCTAGACTAGTAATATCCGATGTTAGGCAATTAATGGGCCTCCTCCGTCCCTTCAACTCACACTGAGGTGCAATGAGGTATGCACTCCTTTGCAAGGCACGTGGGGGCTTGCGGAAAATTTAAACTCATCTAACAATTAAGCACGTAATCAAGCATAGGATGCATCAATCAAAAGGTCAATCCACTTTCCTCATCTAAGTGGAGGGTTTTGCCTTGAAAAATTAAAGGTTTTGGTCGGGAGAAAGCGTCCCAGAATCCCAACGGAGGTGTCAACCCCCTAAGCGTGGCCCAAGCAACCCTGAAGAAAAACGAGCCACACTAAGCATGCTTGTACCCGGTTTTGGCCCCTTGACCGAAATAGGGTCTAACTCGAAATCCGTTTAAGAACATTGGGAATTTTATGGCCTAGAAACCTTTTATGGGGAGTTGTTTGGGCTAAAAATAGCACAACAAGGAATGCCCAGTTAATAAAATAAAAGGCTAGGGGAGGAGTGTAAGGAGGGAGGAAGCCCGAAATTAGGAGAAAGGGGAAACGAGCTAAAGGAAGATCAGGAGCCCATCATAGAAGGCGTTCGGATTAAGGAAAGAAAAGTTAGGGAGAAGTTAGGGAGATCAGGAAGAATTGGGGAAGGCGGCCGAGTATGGAAAGAGTTCTTATGGAAATTATATTCTCTTTCCATAATCAAAGTAGGACATATCTAGGGTTCTCACCCTATAAATAGCCAAGGAAGCAAATCAAGAAAGACATTCACATATTCAACAACACATTCACACATTCACATCCAAGAACACATCAACACCATGGCATTAGCATATTATTATACTCAAATATACATCCGTCCAAGATCTTACAGGTCAGACGCCTAGTTCCAGCAGGATTAGCTTTGTGCCTCAATTGTAATCATCCTCCTATTCGAGTATAGTGCAATATTTGGCAGGGTACCGTCCCTCTCGCGGTTGTTCCCACATTGGGTTTTCCGCGTCACCAAATCTCACATGTCAATTTACTTTACGCGCTCTATTTGATTATTAACATACGAACGATCATACAATCAACCAACGAGTAAGACCGCATTGACCCTAATCAATCAACTTGGTAAAAAATACCTAAACAGTTTGGCGCCCACCGTGGGGCATTGTGGTCGTCAATCGTTGATACTCTAGATACACAATGGATAAGCAAGCATCGGAAGCCGTGTCAGGGAGTAGACAACCATCGCCACCACCGCCATCTACTCAAAACCCAACATCAACAGTGGCTACATAGGCTCCCGAACACACCTCAAGAATAATACCGACAATAAAACCTCTTTACCTCCTAGGACTCCTACTGTCGTGGCCCAAGCCAGATCAGATAAGGTAGCAGCAAGTTCAGGCCTCACCCCGCCACCTAGTCCCACACAAATCTTACTCACTGGCGTAGAAAATCTTCAGAAAGCTATGGAAAACATGAGAGAAGACCAGAGGAAAGCTGAAGCTGAAGCAAGAAAAAGGGACAGAGAGCTCTGGGCACAGATAGACATCCTGAAACAGCAATCTGCCACCCCAGCAAACAGGGCAGACGTGGGAAGGTCTCCACTAGTAGATCTGACGCAGGGGGCATCAGGTAGCAATAATCCACTTCGACAGATATTGACTGAACTGGTAACCAGATTGGATATGTCCACAATACCAGCAGATGGAAGAATAACCCCACAAGGACTGGGATACCTCACGCCGGATAACTGGCCCGCGGCTAGCTGTGTGGAAGCACAAGCAGGTGGCATCCCTGTCGGCAACCACGCCATGATCGACCAGACACCTGGAGCAGGATCCGAGTCAAACCAACAAATGGACTGGCAGCATGGGACAGTCGTTACAACGACTCCTCTAGCGGCGGGAACACACCAGAACCTTCAAGAGCTCGGATCAGGAGGCAATATATTGAACCAGCAGGCAGCGAACAGGCGGACTCCAGATTCAGGAAGCATAACAAATCAGCAGTACTTTGAGTTAAAAGAAATACTGAGCAGGGTCCCAGGATTGCCACCCCCACTCGAGAAAGCAGCATTAGACAGCTATGCCGACTCACCATTCATGGACAACATATCCATCACAGCCATGCCAAAGGGATTCACAAACCCAAACATGCCTCTCTTCGACGGCAGACCGGATCCCTTTGATCATATAAGCCGGTACAAGCAGAAAATGATGACAGTAACAGCTGTAGGGCAAGTCAAAGAGGCCTGCATGTGCAAAGGGTTTGGGTCCACCCTGACAGGACCGGCACTTCGATGGTTTGTGAGCCTGCCCAACAGGTCGATATCTACATTTGCTGAATTGGTCAACGCATTTACTCAACAATTCGCAAGCCGCAGAAAACCACAGAAGCACGTAGGAGATCTGTACAGAATCGTCCAGGGGACAGGAGAGAGCATTGGAGAATAAAATACAAGGTTCAACAATGAGAAGGTAGCAGTACGAGAGTGCGATGTTTCAACAGCAGTAGAAGCCTTCAGAAGAGGCCTCCACCACGACTCCGACCTATATAAGCAGCTAACTATGCATCCCTGCCATAGTTTCGAGGCAGTGCAAGAGAAGGCAGCTGCTGTAATCAGATTAGAGGAAGATATTCTAGCTAGAGCCAGCTTACTAAGCACGCCAAGTATTTCTAGTACCTCGGCCGTGGAGAAATCGGGAAGAAAGCAAACCACCAGCAAGAAGGATGAGAGGTACAGACCATATGGAAGGGGAGTCAATAGAATTGAGGAAAATCAGCAACTCCTCACTCTGGCAGAGTATGGATTCACTACAGGTATCGGGGGAATCTTGAAGGCACTCAGGGAGATGGGAGATGGAGTCAGATGGCCCAACCCACCAGTAGGAGAGCACGTATGGAGAAAGGATAGCAAGAAGAAGTGTGAGTTCCACCGTGATATTGGGCACAACACTGAGGATTGCTACACATTACAAAGAGAGATCAAGCGCCTGTATGAACAAGGAAAGCTGAGCCACCTATTACCACGTGGAGGCAAACAGTAAGATAAGGTAGGCTCCGCCAAGCCTGCAGACCCACCCACATGCACCAAAATCATAAACGTGATAACAGGCGGCTCAGACTTAAGCGGGCTGACATACTCAACAGCTAAAAGACGTGCCACCGAGACCAAGGAGACAGGCTAGCCAATTCTGGCAGAATTTCTCACAGTGACCTACCAGCGGTCAGCTTTGATGAGGAAGATACATACGACGAGCGAGAACATCACGATGCACTTCCCATCACCTTATCAATGGCCAATTGCACAGTCAGGAAGGTCTTGGTAGATACAGGAAGCTCGGTCAACCTAATCATGCTGAAAACTATTGAAAATATGGGATTCAGCGAGAAGGATTTGCAGAAGAAGACTATTCCGCTAGTAGGCTTCAGTGGAGAAACAGCCAGCTCATTGGCGAGATAGTCCTCCCAACCTATGAGGGAGGAGTCAACAAGGAAGTCAGGTACCTGGTCATAGACTGCCCCTCCACCTACAACGTCATCTTGGGAAGACCATGGTTGCACCAGATGAAAGCAGTCCCCTCAACATACCACCAGTGCATAAAGTTCCCCACGCCATGGGGAGTAGAAACAATAAGAGGAGATCAGGAGGAAGCTAGAGGCTGCTATAAGAAGGCACTTAAGTGCACTGCCAGCCCTCCCGCATAGCAATTACAGAAGCAGCCTATCCAGGACGAATACGTCGAACCCCCAGCAGAAGAGCTGGATCAAATCAACCTAGAAAAGCTGCACCCAGAAAGAACCGTGCTCATAGGAGCAGGATGCACAGGAATCTTAAGACAGCAACTAGTCAAGTTATTACAGGATAACATGTGTTGTTTTGCGTGGTCACATGATGACATGATAGGAATAGATCCGCCCATCATAACGCATAAGCTTAGTGTGGACCCAAAGTGTAAACCTATCCAGCAGAGAAGAAGAAAGTTTGCAGCGGAAAGAAACAAAGTGATCAACCAAGAGGTAGATAGCCTGCTGGCAGCAAATGAAATAAGAGAAGTAAAATATCCAGAATGGTTGTCTAACGTAGTGGTGGTGCCAAAGAAGAATGGAAAGTGGAGAGTATGTGTGGACTTCACCAACCTCAACAAAGCATGCCCTAAAGATCCATTCCCGTTGCCTCATATTGATGCAATGGTGGACGCAACAGCTGGACATGAGATGCTGACATTCCTGGACGCATGGAGTGGGTACAATCAGATTAAGATGGATCCTGCAGATCAAGAGAAGACGACATTCATGTCCGAAAGAGGAATATATTGCTACAACGTCATGCCATTCGGCCTAAAGAACGCAGGCTCCACATATCAAAGGTTGGTTAACCGAATGTTCAAAGAATAGATAGGAAGAACAATAGAGGTATATATTGATGACATGGTGGTGAAATCAGAGAAGGCCAAAGATCACATGCGGCATCTGGCAGAAACATTCAGCACCCTCAGGGAATACAAAATGAAGCTAAACCCATCTCAATGCACCTTCGGAGTATCTTCTGGCAAATTCTTAGGCTATATTGTAACTCAAAGAGGGATAGAAGCCAGCATAGAGCAGATCAAAAGCGTCTTATAACTAGAATCACCTGAAAAGCCTAAGGATGTTCAAAGACTAGCTGGAAAGGTAGAAGCTCTGAACAGGTTCATTTCAAGATCTTCAGACAAATGCAGGCTGTTTTACGACATACTAAGGAAAAGCCAGAAGTTTGAATTGACCTCGGATCATGAGCAAGCCTTCAGAGAGATGAAACACTACCTCAGCAGCCCGCCGCTGCTGTCGAAGCTGAAGCCAGGGGAACCACTATTCCTATACCTGGCCGTCACGGAGGTGGCAGTGAGTGCTGTTCTGGTCAGAGAGCAGGAAAAAGTGCAGAAGCCAGTAGACTACGTGAGCAAGTCTCTGATGCCGGCAAAGACCAGGTACACATCTCTTGAAAAATTAGTACTAGCAATCTAGCATTGGTAGTAGCATCTCGCAAACTGCGCCCCTATTTTGAGTCCCACATCATACATGTCGTGACCAACTACCCGCTAAAATCTATCATGAGGAAGCCTGAACTATTAGGCATAATGTCAAAATGGTCTGTACACCTCAGTGGGTACGATATCCAGTATGACCTCAGAACAGCAATCAAATCGCAAGCACTGACCGACTTCGTGTCAGACTTCAGCCCAGCCATCCAGAATCTAGCAGATACGTAGATCCTCACCTTAGAGGGAAGCAAGGAGACAGAAGTCTGGCAGATGCATATTGACGAAGCCTCCAACCAAAGGGGGGCAGGTGTGTGATTAATCCTGCGATCACCACAGGGAGACCTGATAGCGCAACCAATAAGATGTGAATTCAAGGCAATCAACAATGAAACAGAATACGAGGCCTTGATATTGGGAATGAAGCTAGCTTTGGAGTTAGGGGTCAGGCACCTGCACATATCCAGTGACTCTTTGCTAATAGTCAACCACGTAAATGACGAGTTCATAGCCAGAGACTCAAAGATGATTGTATACTTGAAAATAACGAAGGAATTAAAACAAAAATTCGCAACTTGCAAGCTTAGGCAGATTACTAGAGATCAGAATGTGGAAGTAGATGCCTTGGCAACTCTGGGGGCAACATTTAAACCAAAAGAGCTATCCAGCATTCCAATAGCACACATGCTGGAGCCTTCTATCCAGAAGGCAGATGAAGTAGACAGAGGAGAACTGGAGGATCCACAGAATGGAGAAGAAGCCCAGGCAGTTACAGAGGAAGGTGAGAGCTCACAGTCACCTGATCAAACATCTGAGCAGGCAGATGACTGGGATTGGTGTACACCTTACCTAGACTGGCTGCGTCATAAAAAGCTGCCAGACGACAAGAAAGAAGTGAGAGCTTTCAGAGTGAGGGCTTCTAGGTTTATACTCATTGATGAAATATTATTCAGAAAATCACTAGCAGGCCCCTACTTACGGTGCCTGGACAAGAAAGAAGCGCAGACTGTGTTACATGCTCTCCACAGTGGCGAATGTGGAAACCATGCATGGGGCAAGAGTTTGGCAAATAAAGCCCTCAGGCAGGGATACTATTGGTCTACAATGAAGGCAGATGCAGGAGAGTACGCACGCAAATGTGACGCCTGCCAGCGCTCAGCACCAATGATCCATCAGCCAGCAGAACCCTTGCATCCTATCATTTCTCCCTGGCCATTCATGGCATGGGGCAAGGACATAGTAGGACCTCTGCCACAAGCCACAGGAAACAGAACCTGGATGCTGGCAATGACAGATTACTTCTACAAGTGAATAGAGGCAGAAACATTCACAGAAGTAAAAGATAAACATGTCATTTCGTTTATAAAACGAAACATCATTTGCAGGTTTGGTATCCCTTCAGAAATCATATGTGACAATGGCTCACGATTCATCTCCAACGATACCGAGGGATACTGTGCCAGGTGGAACATCACCCTAAAAAAAGTCAGCACCTAGGACTCCAAAGTCCAACGGGCAAGCTGAATCCAGCAACAAAATCATCATGGATAATTTAAGAAGGAGGTTACAGGAGTTAGAAGGAAAGTGGCCAGATGAATTGCCACTAGTGTTGTGGTCAGACAGAACGACACCAAAGATAGCAACAGGTCAAACACCCTTCAGCCTGGTGTTTGGCGCGGAAGCCGTCATTCCGTCAGAAGTCCTAGTTCCCACTCACAGGTATGAAAATATGACAAGGGAACTGAACAATACAGAGATGACCAGAAGCCTGGACACAATTGACGAGCTGCAAGCAAGCGCAAAAATACGTCTGGCTGCCTACAAACAGTCAATGGCCTGGAGTTATAACAAGAATGTAAAAGTCAAGCTCCTGGAGGTAGGAGACCTGGTTCTCCGAGAGGTGCTTCAAAACACCAAGAATCGAAAAGCAGGCAAATTCGCCTACAAATGGGAAGGACCATACCAGGTAGAAGGAGTTGTTGGCCATAGCGCATACAGACTGATGACTATGGACGGTCAAATCATACAAAGCCCATGGAACATACTTCACCTGAAGAGATATTACTTTTAATAATAAGTAGACTTTAGCTTTCAGAATGATTTATTATGAAAAGCCAAATCATTTTTAAAGTTAAAATAAAAATTCGGTAGTAGGCATACTGCCAATTTCACTTTTATTTCCAGTGTCTCTAGCTCTTTTAAAACTTTAAACTACTATTAGATGGTGTGGTCTGGCAGCGTCCTGGGACCATAATTGCTCTGGTACCCCATGAGATAGCGATAGGTACTTCACATCATTTCAATAGATTTTCTTATTTTCAGGCTTCTCTAAGTACATCACTTTGAATCCTAGTGTCTATGGTACTTTGAAAGGATGTCTAGCAGACAGGCCAATCGCCAACGGGGTGACAAGGCACATGACACTCCAACATGCCTAACCTATTTTCTCCACAAGGAGCACCCTCACCAGGCGGACTGTGGAACATACGAAAGGGAGCCTGGTTGAAAGCTAAATACGCTTATCCAGCTACCCCTGATACCACCCCCTGAACGTAGCTCGCACTAATCGCAATTAATTAGGGCCCCAGCATGCATGCACACGAACATGGAACGTAGGGATATCTGCGCTACCAGAATCCTGCAGCGTCCCATTGGTCCTAGAATGACGATAAACTTGCCTAAATTACGCCCCTGTTGGCTTCAAACGTGATGAACACACCGTGCGTCATGAACAAGGTTAAGTAGTCCACAACTGCGGTATACGCCTAAATCAGCCATCAAGCTGACACGGTAGCTAGCTTAGTCTGGATCAGCCTGGACAGGCTGGTCTAAATCAGCCTCTTAGGTTGACACGACCACTCCTCCTTACATTGCGTCATATGCCTAAATCAGCCAAGCAGGCTGACACGGCAGGTAGCTGAGTCAAAACGGCAGCTAGATGTGCTCGCCTAAATCAGCCAATCAGGCTGACATAGCAACTTCCTAAACTAGAGAAACTAAATAACAAGCACACAATATGAAGGATAAAACCTTGCCAAACTATGACATGAGGCATTCCAAAATATGGCCAAAATACAGCCCCAAGTTTAACCGCCACCTTGGCGGAGCAACCACAAAAAGAAAGTTTTAAAACTTACAAGTCTGCCACCTCTGGGCCAGACTGCCAAAACGTTCATCAAAACATAAAAATACTTAGTTATCGGTCACATTAATGACCTCCACCTCTGGCATCTCCTCTGCCTGCTCACCTCTCGTTTCAGGTACCGTACCATCTTGCACATCCTCAGCTACCATAGCTTCCTGCGCTCCATCAGCAGCATCCTGGGACATTCCAGCGTCACCCCCAGCAGCTTGCTCAGCCAATGCAGAAGAATTCACCTCCCGAACTTCAGGCATCAGCGCACTCAGATCAGGTTGGGTGGGGTAGACCATCTCCAGCTGCTTCTCCTCCTCCTCTATAGCCTACTGGGTGGGAGCCTCCTCAAGAGCAGTAGGCATCCCGCAGATTTTTCCCTGCCAGGTAGCATAGGCAACAACGTTGGTGGCCAGGGAGATCAGCTCGCTGATCTTATCATCAGAGCGCTTGAGGGAGTCAGAGAAAGTGTTGCACACTGCTTGAGTGAGAGCCAGCTGATCAGCCCCCTCCTTCAGCTTCTTCTTGGTGACAGCAAGCTCAGTCTTCAGGTCCACCACACGCTCCTTCAGATCAGCCCACTGCTGCGCCAAATCAGCAATAGTAGGCACGAGGACTGGCAGAAAGAGTAGGCGGATGACGAGACAACGGGTCAACCTCCAAGGGCTCGGGTGCAGCAGAACTGCAAAACGTAGGAGGAGTCTGGAAGGAAGCAGCAGGAGCACTCGTCTTGGAGGCAGAGGCCACATAAGGGCTGGCAGAAGGTCTCTTCCTTTTGGCTCTTTGGAGGATGATTTCTAAAGGATCAACTTTTGAACCTGCAAGCAGACGTAGTCTCAGACGTCAGGATACTTAGAACATCAGGGAAAACAGTTTGCAAATTAAAATAGTTATAGAAGTCTTACCAGAAGACATGCCGTGAGCCGACTGAGGAGGGTTGGAGGAGGAAGCAGATGAAAAACCAGGGAGCAGGTCTGGGAACTTTCTCCCAGGCTCAGAGATACTGAACAATTTGCTGCAGGCAGGAATCTTGGCACCAATGCGGGTCAGGTCACAGGGGCCTGCACGAAGACGATGAAGTAAGCTAGTAAGCGGCGAGATAAAATAAATCAGGTGAGAGGAAGGCTACTTACTCGAAGTTAGAACCCATTTCTCGAAGATGTAATCAACAGGAGGCTGGATGGAGTCCTTCCTCATAAAGAAGAAGTCCTCAAACCATTTCTCATCACGGGATTTGGACACGTGTTTGAAGAGAGCCTCTCCACGGCCCCGGAATGAGAATTGACCCCTGCCCAGGGATCTGATGTTGTACATATGGGCTAGATCTCCCAGAGTGACAGGTTTACCAGTGTTCTGCCCGGCGGCCAGAGAATAGAGAAGAATCCTCCAGATGGCAACAAAAATTTGTGCCATGGCGAAGTTGTTGGTAAAGATGAAATCTTGAATAAGTTTAGGGAAAGGAAAACGGAGGCCGTATCTAAATGGGTACAGACAAAAACTAACCCACCCTGGACGAAGGGCGTCAGCTTTCTGTCCCGGGTCAGGGATGGCAATGTCCACCCCATCACTAAGACCAAGCAGATTCTTGATCATGGGAATGTCGGCCGGAGTCAAGGCGGAGTCACAGTCGTAGGGATGCTTAAAAAGTCCCCGAGAAGGAATGGTTGGGTCAAGATTACGGTCAGCGGGTGTGGAGGTTGATGAAGATTGTCGAGTTTTACCCATGGTGGAGAGAGAAATAGGAAATCAAAGAAGAAAAAGAGGGAGAAATACCTGGTGGAAGAGACGGAGGGGAGTGAAACAGTGAAGCCGGCAGAATGAAAAAGAAGGAAGGTTGAGGGTTTAGAGAGAAGAATATTTTTTGAAATGGATTGGAATAAATAAAAATACAAAGTGGGAGTTGGGATTATAAAGAGGAGAGAGGGAGTAGGGTGCGAGAAAAGAGGAATAGGGCGGCTGGCGTGATGGATTGCATGAGAAGGAGTGTAGAAGACGGCTTAGGGTTTTTAGCATTCGATTACGTAAATTCCTTGCTCGACACCTTAAAGCGTACTTCACAAGAAATTTGGGGCAAACTGTTTGGGCTAAAAATAGCACAACAAGGAAGGCCCACTTAATAAAATAAAAGGCTAGGGGAGGAGTGATAAGGAGGGAGGAAGCCCGAAATTAGGAGAAAGGGGAAACGGGCTAAAGGAAGATCAGGAGCCCATCATAGAAGGCGTCCGGATTAAGGAAAGCAAAGTTAGGGAGAAGTTAGGGAGATCAGGAAGAATTGGGGAAGGCGGCCGAGTATGAAAAGAGTTCTTATGGAAATTATATTTCCTTCCATAATCAAAGTAGGACATATCTAGGGTTCTCACCCTATAAATAGCCAAGGAAGCAAATTAAGAACGACATTCACATATTATACAACACATTCACACATTCACATCCAAGAAAACATCAACACCACGGCATTAGCATATTATTATACTCAAATATACATCCGTCCAAGATCTTGCAGGCCAGACGCCTAGTGCCAGCACGATTAGCTTTGTGCCTCAAATGTAATCATCCTCCTATTCGAGTATAGTGCAATATTTGGCAGGGTATCGTCCCTCCCGCGGTTGTTCCCACATTGGGTTTTCCGCGTCACCAAATCTCACGTGTCAATTTACTTTACGCGCTCTATTTGATTATTAACATACGAACGATCATACAATCAACCAACGAGTACGACCGCATTGATCCTACTCAATCAACTTGGTAAAAAATACCTAAACAGGAGTTTAGAGTATTTTTGCATAGGATGTTTTGTCTTGGAAAGGAACAAATCAAGGGGAATATAAGAAACAAAACCGGTGGCCCTAGCTTTTGCACGATTTGCAACAACAAGGACAAAGGTCGTTTTCAAGTTTCCCAATTTATCCAAGACAACTCCTTGAGTTCTTCTTACATACTCTAGCTCTTATATCCTTTGATGGCCGGACCATTTGAGCTTCCAAGGAGTCCAAATAATCATTGTCCTTATTAGTCTACTTTCTTGTTTTTCATTTAGATTTTCAACTTGTGTAAGAACTTTTTGTAAGGCCTTGGGGCCATTTTTGTACCGGTTTCTCTAGGGTCTTTTGGACCGTTAGATGCTAGCCCAGGTGGATGGTGAGGATTGCTTGGCTTGGCCTATAAAAACAAGGCCTTTCCTCATGCATTTTTCAGATTTGATGAATGATAAACACAAGTTAGAAGCTTTTCTTTCTACTAATCTTCTTTGCTTAGTGCTAGAAAACCCTTTATTGCTTAGTGCTTAGAGTTGAGTGATTCCATTGCTTAGTGCTTGAAATCCTCTTAGGCTTAATCTAGTGGATTAGTGCTTAGATTAAGTCATATCCCAAGTCACTCAATTCTAATCATACTCATAATCCTATATTCCCTCGTGTTAATTCGTGGTTTCGAACAGTCTAGCAGAGTGTTCAAAATCGAGTCCCAAAGTTTATGTCCACATTTGAGTCATTTTAATCACAATTAAACAGTTCGTTTTATTGTTAAAAACGAGTCCAATTCGCCCAAAAATCGAGTCTTTAGTGTTTTACTTCAAATTGGTTATCAGAGAAAGGTTATAACACAATTCAATTGTTGTGTTAGTCTTGGGAAGAAAACATTTCTAGTGAGTTCACTATAAACCTTAACCACATCCAAAAACACAAAAACAACCATGAGCAAAGAAAGATTAGCCAGTATTGAGACTCAAGTAACACAACTCTCGGAGAAATGCGATCTAATGATAGACTCCTTCAATACTATCATGGCAAACATTCCAATACCAACAAGGGATGGAGGACCACCTCGTTGTAGGGTAAGAGGCCGTGGTGTCTTGGGTAGAGGAAGAGGCCAAGACAACCATGAAGAGGAAGTGATGTCGGATTCGGAGGAGTCCATACTTGAAGGCTTTCAAAGGGAGCTCAACAAAGACTTAAAGGTAGAAATTCCTGATTTTTGTGGTAGCTTAGACCCCGAGGATTTGCTAGATTGGGTTAGAACCATAGAAAGAGTCTTTGAGTTTAAGGCCTACTCGGATTCTAAGTCTTTCAAAGTTGCAATCTTAAAATTTAAGGGCTATGCTTCACTTTGGTATGAGAATGTAAAGAACCAAAGAAGAAGGGAGGATAAAGAACCTATTAAGTCTTGGGTTGAGCTTAGAAAGAAATTATGGAGAAATTTGTACCTAAGGACCATACTCAAGACATGTTCATTAGACTCACCCAACTTAAACAAGACCAACAACCCCTTGAGTCCTATCTTAGAGACTTTGAACAACTCACCTTGCAATGTGAAATCAATGAGAAACTCGAACAAAAAATTGCTAGGTTTGTGGAAGGGTTGGATGATAAAATTGCTAATAGGGTCCGAATGCAACCATTGTGGTCCTTTGATGAAGCCGTGAACTTGGCTTTAAGGGTGGAAAAATTGGGCAAGGGGAAGTCCTCCAACACAAAATTGCCGACCAAAACAACCACCAAGACCACCTATGCCGAGACCAAACCCAAAGAAACCAACACTCCAACCATGACACACACACCTGACAAAGGAAAGGGCATTGAAACCTCACAAAAAAAAGACCTTACCTCTCAAAAAATGTTACCAATGCCAAGGTTATGGACACTTTTCCAAAGAATGTCCAACCAAGAGAGCCCTTAGTAGCTTTGAAGTGGTTCATTGGGGAGAGGATGAGATTCTTGTGTGTGATGAGGATGAGGAAACCAAGGAGACTAAGGATGAGGAGCTAGTATTGCCGGACTCCGGGATGAGCCTAGTCACTTGGAGAGTGTTGAGTGTTCAACCTTCAGAAATAGATCAAAGACAGTAAATTTTTAGGTATAGATGCACAATTTGGGGAAGGGTTTGCAACCTAATTATTGATGGAAGTAGTTATACTAATGTGGCCTCTAGTGTCCTTGTTGAGAAGCGTTCCTTAACCACTCAAAACCATCCATGTCCTTACAATCTGAGGTGGCTTGACAAGGGGGCCGAGTTGAGGGTTGACAAATAATGCATGGTGTCCTTCTCCATTGGCAAGAACTATGTTGATAAGGTTCTTTGTGATGTCCTACCTATGGATGCTTGCCTTAGCAACTCTGGGGGCAACATTCAAACCAACAGAACTATCCAGCAATCCAATAGCATACATGCTAGAGCCCTTCATCCAGAAGGCTGATGAAATTGATAAAGGGCAACTGGAGGTTTCACAGAACGGGGAAGGAGTCCAGACAGTTATAGAGGAAGGTGAGAACTCTCAGCCAACCGGTCAGCCGCCTGCCCAAACAGTCGAACAGACAGATGATAGGGATTGGCGCATACCTTACCTAAACTGGCTGCGTCATAGCAAACTACCAGATGACAAGAAGGAAGTAAGGGCTTTCAGAGTAAAGGCCTCCAGGTTCATACTTATTGACGATATACTATTCAAAAAATCACTGGTAGGACCCTACTTACGGTGTCTGGACAAGGAAGAAGAACAGACTGTGTTACATGCTCTCTACAGTGGCGAATGTGGAAACCATGCAGGGGGCAGGAGTTTGGAAAATGAAGCCCTCAGACAGGGATACTATTGGCCTACAATGAAGGTAGATGCAACAGAATATGCACGCAAATGTAACGCCTGCCAGCGCTCAGCACCAATGATCCATCAGCCAGCAGAACCCTTGCACCCCATCATTTCTCCCTGGCCATTCATGGCATGGGGCATGGACATAGTAGGACCTCTGCCAAGAGCCACAGGAAACAGGACGTGGATGCTAAGAATGACAGATTACTTCTCCAAATGGATAGAGGCAGAAGCATTCACATAAGTAAAGGACAAACAAGTCATTTCGTTTATAAAACGAAACATCATTTGCAGGTTTGGTATCCCATCAGAAATCATATGTGACAATGGCTCACAATTCATATCCAACAATACCGAGGGATACTGTGCCAAGTGGAACATCACCCTAAAAAAGTCAGCACCCAGGACTCCAAAATCCAACGGGCAAGCTGAGTCCAGTAACAAAATCATCATGGACAATCTGAGAAGGAGGTTACAAGAGTTAGGAGGAAAGTGGGCTGATGAATTGCCACTGGTATTATGGTCAGACAGAACGACACTAAAAGTAGCAACAGGTCAAACACCCTTCAGCCTGGTGTTTGGCGTAGAAGCAGTCATTCCATCAGAGGTTCTAGTTCTCACTCACAGGTCTGAACGTATGACAGAGGAACTGAACAATGCAGAGATGGTCGGAAGACTAGACACAATTGATGAGCTGCGAGTAAGCGCACAAATCCGTCTGGCTTCCTACAAACAGTCAGTGGCCGGGAGTTACAACAAGAATGTGAAAGTCAGACTCCTGGAGGTAGGAGACCTGGTCCTCCGAGAGGTGTTTCAGAACACTAAGAATTGAAAAGCAGGCAAATTCGCCTACGAATGGGAAGGACCATACCAGGTAGAAGGAGTTGTTGGCCATGGTGCATACAGACTGATGACTATGGACGGTCAAATCATACAACGCCCATGGAACATACTTCACCTGAAAAGATATTACTTTTAATAATAAGTAGATTTTAGCCTTAAAAACAATGTACTATGAAAAGCCAAATAATTTTGAAAATAAAATAAAGATCCGGTAGTAAGCATACTGTCAATTTCACTCCTATTTCTGGTGTCTCTAACTATTTTAAAATTTTTTTTTTTTTTTTTGGTAACGAGGGAACCCGCTTCTATTAGATGGTGTGGTCTGACAGCGTCATGGGACCACAATTGCCCTGGTACCCCATGAGATGGCGACAGGTAGTTCACATCATTCTAATAGATTTTTTCTATTTTCAGGCTTCTCCAGATACATCACTCTGAATCCTAGTGTCTATGGTACGTTGAAAGGGTATCTAACAGGACTGTCAATTGCCAACGCGGGGTGACAAGGCTCATGGCACTCCAACATGCCTAACCTATTTTCTCCACAAGGAGCCCCCTCACCAGGCGGACTATGGAATATACGAAAGGGAGCCTGGTTGACAGCTAAACACGCTTACCCAACTACCCCTGATACCACCCCCTGGACGTAGCTCGCACTAATCGCAATTAATCAGGGCCCCAGCATGCATGCACATACATGGAACGTAGGGATCTCTGCGCCGGAGTCCTGCAGCGTCCCATTGGTCCTAGAATGACGATAAACTTGCCTAAATTACGCCCATGTTGGCTTTAAACGTGATGAACACACCTTGCATCATGAACAAGGTTAAGTAGTCCAAAACTGCGGCATACCCCTAAATCAGCCATCAGGCTGACACGACAGCTAGCTTAGTCTAAATCAGCCTCTTCAGGCTGACCAAACTGGTCTAAATCAGCCTCTCAGGTTGACACGGCCACTCCTCCTTACATTGCGGCATATGCCTAAATCAGCCATCGTCGAAAAAAGAAGATTAGTGAGTCGAGAAAGTCAGCCTTTTCAGGATGACAGGACTCGCCTAAATCAGCCAGCAGACTGACACGTCAACCTCCTAAACTAAGGAAACCTAAAAAAGAGCATACAAAACATAAGCTGAAACTTGCCAGAAATTAAGGCAAGGGGCATTCCAAAACGTGGCCAAAACACGACCCCTGAGTTCAACCGCCACCCTGGCGGAGCAACCAAGAAAAAGTTTAAAAAACTTACAAGTCTGCCACCTCTGGGCCAGACTGCCAAAAAGTTCATCAAAACATAAAAATACTTAATTATCGGTCACATTAATGACCTCCACCTCTGCCACCTCCTCTGCCTGCTGACCCCCTGTTTCAGGTACCGCGCCTGCTTGCATATCTTCAGCTGCCATAACTTCATGAGCTCCGCCAAAGAAGACTGGGACATTGCAAAGATCTCCATCGCCGACTTGCTCGGCCAAATAGCAGAGAATTCACCTTCCCAACTTCAGGCATCAGCGCACTCAGATCAGGTTGGGTGGGGTAGAGCATCTCCAGCTGTCTCTCCTCCTCCTCTATAGCTTGCTGGGTGGGAGCCTCCTCAAGAGCAGCACGCATTTCGCTGATTTTTCCCCGCTAGGTAGCATAGGCAACAACATTGGTGGCCGGTGAGATCAGCTCACTGATCTTCTCATCAGAGCGTTTGAGGGAGTCCAAGAAGGAGCTGCACACCTCCTGAGTACGGGCCAGCTAATCAGCTCCTTCCTTCAGTTTCTTCTTGGTGACAGCAGGCTCAGCCTTTAATTCCACCACGCGTTCCTTCAGATCAGACCGCTGCTGCGCCAAGTCGTCAATTGTCCCCTTCAGCTCTTGGTTTTTGGCATTGGTGGCGCGACTGGTGGTTTGCACTATATTGATCATCTTCCTATTGTAGAGTGCAGACTGGAGGGTCTGGGGCAGGAACAACCAGAAGTCAGCAAGAGAAACCAAAGGGTAAAATAAAAAAAATAAGTAGAAGATGAAGATCATTCACTATGAAGGCGTTGTGCACGTCATTCTCAGCCATCTCCTCTGGAGAAAACTCTGAGAACGTCTCCTTTAGAGGAGGGAAGAGCAGTTGGTCGATCTCTGGCCAGTATGGTACCTTGTCCACATTCCCAAAACCTTCTGGGAAGTGAGCAATAGTGCCTCCGTTAGCTGAAGCACGAGGACTGACGGGAGGAGTCGGCGGATGGCGAGACAACGTATCAACCTCTAAGGGCTCAGGTATAGCAGAACTGGAATGCGTAGGAGGAGTCTGGAAGGAGGCAGCAGGAGCACTCCTCTTGGCGGAAGGTGCCACGTCAAGACTGGCAGAAGGTCTCTTTCTCTTTGCGCTTTGGAGGATGATTTCTAAAGGATCAACTTTTGAGCCTGCAAGCAGATGTAGTCTCAGGCGTCAAAAAATTAAAACGTTAACAAAAGCTGCAAACTGAAATGATTATGGGAAGCTTACCAGAAGACATGCTGTGAGCTGATTGAAGAGGGTTGGAAGAGGAAGCAGGTGAAAAACCAGGAAGCGGGTCAGGGAACTTTCTCTCAGATTCAGGGATACTGAACAATTTGCTGCAGGCAAGGATCTTGGCACCGATGCGAGTCAGGTCACAGGGGCCTGCAAGAGGACGATGAAGTAAGCTAGCAAGCAGTGAGATAAATAAATCAGGTGACAGAGAGGCTACTTACTCAAAGTAATGACCCATTTCTCGAAGATGTAATCAGCAGGCGGCTGAATGGAGTCCTTCCTCATGAAGAAGAAGTCCTCAAACCATTTCTCATCTCGGGATTTGGACACATGCCTAAAGGGAGCCTCTCCACGTCTCCGGAATGAGAACTGGCCCCTACCCAGGGACCTGATATTGTACATATGGGCCAGATCGCCCAGGGAGATGGAATTACCAGTGTACTTACCAGCGGCCAGGGAGTAGAGGAGAACTCTCCAAACAGCGGCAGAAATTTATGCCATGGCGAAATTGTTCGTAAAGATGAAATCTTGGATGAGTTTGGGAAAAGGAAAACGGAGGCCATATTTAAACGGGTACAGGTAAAAACAAACCCATCTGGGACGAAGGGCATCAACTTTCTGACCCGGTTCAGGGATGACAATATCCACCCTGTCACCAAGACCAAGCATGCCCTTAATCGTGGGAATGTCAGCAGAAGTTAAGGCGGAGTCGCAGTCGTGGGGATAAGTGAAGAGTCCACGGGAAGGAAAAGTTGGGTCAGGATTGCGGTCAGCGGGAGCAGGGGTGGATAAAGATTGACGGGTTTTACCCATGATGAAGAAAGAGAAAAAAGGAAATTAAAGGAGAAAAGGGGAAGAATACTTGGTGAAAGAGACGGTGGAAGATGGAATAGCGGAGCCGGCGAGGTGAGAGGAGAGGGAAGTTGAGGGTTTAGGGAGAGTGAGAGTTCTTAGAAATGATTTGGAGTTAATGGAAGTGAAAGGTAAGGGTTGCGGTTATAAAGAAGAGAGAGGGAGTAGGGTGCGAGAAAAGAGGAGGTGGGCGGCTGACGTGATGGAGCTGCATGAAAAGGAGTGTAAATGACGGCTTAGGGTTTTAGCATTCGATTACGTAAATTCCTTGCTCGACACCACGAAGCGTACTTCACAAGAAATTTTGGGCAAACTGTTTGGGCTAAAAATAACACAATAAAGAGAAGGTCCACTTGATAAAATAATGGATTGTGGAAGGAGTGATAACGAGGAAGTGAGCCCATGATTAAATAAAGCGTGGAGAAAGGGAATGGGCTGGCATGCACGCAGGAAAAGACTGAAGCCCAATAGAAGAGGCGGCTGGGATTAGGAAAGGGGGAGTCAGGGACATGTCAGGGAGATCATGGAGAATTGAGGGAGACGACCAAACATGGAAAGAGTTATTATGGAAGTTATATTCCCTTTCCATAATCAAGGTAGGACATGCCTAGGGTTCTTACCCTATAAATAGCCAAGGAAGCAATTGAAGAAGAGGGACATTCAGTTATACACCCATCCACACGCATACATCTGAGATCTCATCAACACGATACCATGCGTCGGCAAGACTAGCATTACTATACAATTGTAATCATCCTCCCATTCGAGAATAGTGCAATATTTGGCAGGGTACCGTCCCTCCCGCGGTTGTTCCCACATTGGGTTTTCCGCGTCACCAAATCTTATATGTCAATTTATATTTTCGTACTTTATTTCCCTATTTATACGTCGACATACGAACAATCATTCAATCAACCAACGAGTAAGACCACATTGACCCGAATCAACTAATTCGGTAAAAAATACCTAAATATATGCCTACTACCGTTTTGTTTTGCTTTTCTGAATACATTACTCTGTACACTAAACTCTACTTATTACTAAAAGTAATACCGCTTCAAGAGAAGTATGTTCCATGGCTTTTGTATGATTTGACCGTCCAAGGTCATTAATTTGTATGCGCCATGGCCAACAACTCCTTCTACCTGGTATGGTCCTTCCCATTTGTAGGCGAATTTGCCTGCCTTTTCGATTTTTGCTGTTTTAAAACACTTCACGGAGAACCAGGTCTCCTACCTCGAAGAGCCTGACTTTTACATTCTTGTTGTAACTCCTGGCGACTGACTGCTTGTAGGCAGCCAGACGTATTTTCGCACTTGCTCACACCTCATCTATCGTGTCCAGGCTTCTGATCATCCTTGCATTGTTTAGTTCCCCTGTCTTACATCCATACATGTGGGTTGGAACTATAACCTCTGATGGAATTAGTGCTTCCGCACCAAACACCAAGCTGAAGGATGTTTGGCCTGCTGCTATCTTCGGTGTCGTTCTGTCTGACCATAACACTAGTGGCAACTCATCTACCCACTTTCCTCCTAACTCCTGCAACCTCCTTCTCAGATTATCCATGATTATTTTGTTGTTGGACTTAGCTTGTCCGTTGGACTTTGGAGTTCTGGGTGCTGACTTCTTTAGAGTGATGTTCCATCTCGCACAGTATCCATCGGCATTGTTGGAGATGAAATGTGAGCCATTGTCACATATGATTTCTGATGGGATACCAAACCTGCAGATGATATTTCTTTTAATAAAAGAGATGACCTATTTGTCTTTTACTTCTATGAATGCTTCTGCTTCTATCTACTTGGAGAAATAGTTTGTCATTGCTAGCATCCATATTCCGTTTCCTGCGGTTCTAGGAAGAGGACCCACTATATCCATTCCCCATGTCATGAATGGCCAAGGATAAATAATGGGATGTAGGGGCTCTGCTGGCAGATGGATCATTGGCGCTGAGCGCTGGCAGGCATCACACTTGAAGGCATATTCTGCTGAATATGCCCTCATCGTGGGCTAGAAGGAGCCTTGTCTGAGGGCTTTGGTTGACAGACTCCTGCCCCCTGCATGGTTTTCGCATTCGCCACTGTGGAGGGCATGCAACACAGTTTATACTTCTTGCTTATCCAGGCACCGTAAGTAGGGACCTGCTAACGATTTTCTAAAAAGTACATCATCATTTAATATGAATCTAGAGGCTTTCATTTTGAAACCCCTTATCTGCTTCTTGTCATTTGGCAGCTTGTTGTGTCGCATCCAATCTAAGTAAGGTGTCCGTCAGTCCCAGTCATCTGTCTGGGTAGTTGGCGGACCAGGCGTCTGATCGGCTGTCTGGTCGGCTCGTTGGTCATCTGGCTGGGCAGCTGCCTGGCCTTCTGTAGTTGTCTAAACTGCAGCCTCATCTTGATGGTCCTCCAATTTTCCTCTGTCCACCTCTTCTAATTTCCGGATAGAAGGTTCCAGCATGTGCGCAATGGGGATGTTGGACAGTTCAGTTGGCTTGAAGGTTGCCCCCAGAGTTGCTAGGGCATCTGCGTCCACATTTTGATCTCTGGGAATCTGCTCGAGCTTGAAATCTTTGAATTTCTACACTACTACAAATCCTGGCAACTACAACGCCCCTTTAACAACGCTTATTCACGAAAATCACCATAAGACGTTGTAGAATGGATGGCGCAAATTTTACTAAAATTAATTACAACGGTTATGTGTTGATAACCGTTGTTATAGGTTTTAACAACGGGTCAAACTTGCACAACCGTTGTTAATATAAAAACTAATAACAACAATTTACTCTGTAATACATTATAACCGTTGTTAATAATTTAGCGCAAAATTGGCGCAAAGTTAGTGAAAAGTAATTACAACGGTTATATATAAACCCGTTGTTAATACTTTTTAACAACGGTTTTCTAAGGAACCGTTGTTACTATATTCTCTAATGACAATGGGTTTTTGAGTAAAAACTGTTGTCAATACTTTCCATAATATAAACCACACAAACACAGACCAGCTACAGCCACAAACAAAAACACAAACACACACTTTCTCATCGTCTCTTTCTCTCTTTCTCATTGTCGCTTTATCATCTCCGTCATTGTTGTTGTCATCGTCTCTTACTTTCTCTAATTACCAGGTAAATATCTATCTCTTTATATGCATGGTTTTAGGTTTTGTCAACTGAGTCATTATTTTCTTTCTCTAATTATTTCATTTGCATGTATTTTTATCGATCATTATGTTCTTTCTCTAAGTATTATTCGCTTAAATAGTTTTGTCACTGTTGTTATTCTTCATTTATTAGCTTGTAAAACAAATTAAATAAAATAAAACAAAGAAGAAGATGATAAAGAGGAATGCATAATAAACTTAATATATATATATATATATATATATATATATATATATATATATATATATATATATATATATATATATATATATATATAGAGAGAGAGCAAAGTTCTCCTAAGTCCCTTATATTTTTTGAGTCCATAAGTCCCTCCCACAACCCTTGGATCATGCATGGTGGAAGGTTGAGATTGAAAGCAAAAAACACACTTAACACTAATTAATTCACTTCTCTCTCTAGGTTTAATAATACATTCACTAATTCATTATCATACACAATTAACACCATATTTTGTCTTATACTTCAAAGTTTATGAAAATTTTGTTAACATTTTTCTGTTTCGGTTTTTTTCGTTTTTTTTTTTCGAGACAAGTTTTCGACATTTTAGGATTTTACGATTGTAATTGAATAAATGACAAAAGTGTAATTTTAAGGAATATTTTCGAGAATTTAGCGTTTTACAAGTTTAACTTCAATCTTTTCCGAGTGATTTTAACGAATAATATTTTGAATTTTTGTCATTTTATCACAAGTTATTGTAATTTAGCATTTTACAAGTGTTATTTTAATGACAAAAAGTGTTATTTTAGTCCAGGTAAGTGTAATTTCAGTCCAATGAGATTGTTATTTTTAGTCAAGGAGAATGTAATTTTAGTCCAGAAAAGTGTAATTTTAGTTCAGAAAAGTATAATTTCATTCCAATGAGAATGTAATTTTAGTCCATTGAGAGTGTAACATTAGTCCAATGAGAATATGAGAATATGACCAAGTCCATTGAGAGTGTAACATTAATCCAATAGAAGTAAGTGTAATTCTAGCAGAAAAAGTGTAACTTTAGCCGAAAAAAGTGTTATTCTAGCCAAAAAAAAGTATAATATTAACAGAAAAAAGTGTAATTTTAACGGAGAAAAGTGTAATTTTAACAGAAAAAAGTGTAATTCTAACAACAACAAAAAGTGTAATTTTAGCAAAAAAAGTGTAATTTTAGCCGAAAAAAGTGTTATTCTAGCAGAAAAAAGTATAATTTTAACAGAAAAAAGTGTAATTTTAATGAAGAAAAGTGTAATTTTAACCGAAAAAAGTGTAATTTTAACAACAAAAAGTGTAATTTTAGCTGAAAAAAGTATAATTTTAACAGAAAAAAGTGTAATTTTAACAGAAAAAAGTGTAATTCTAACAACAACAAAAAGTGTAATTTTATCAAAAGAAAGTGCAATTTTAATGGAGAAAAGTGTAATTTTAAAAGAAAAAGATGTAATTTTAATGGAAAAAAGTATAATTTTAACAGAAGAAAGTGTAATTTTAACAGAAAAAAGTGTAATTTTAATTAAAAAAAAAGTGTAATTTTAATGAAAAAAGTGTAATACCTTAAAAATAAGACTATATTTTAAATATATCTAAGATTAAAATCAACAAATAATCTTAGATCTATTTAGTAGATCTAAAACTAAAATAAAAATATCTCACAAAATAAAAACAAGATGTACTTAGTAAATGCAAGACTAAAATAAAAAAAATTCACAAAATGAAAACAAGATCTAAAATATTTACTAAGTAAACAAAATAAATATACCTAATGTCATAAAAACAAGATCTAAAATTTCACTAACATTACAAATATCCCAAAATTTTAAAAATAAAAATAACCACCCAACAACAATTTAAGAAAAAACCATTAAAAAAAAGATCTCAAAATAATTTTAAAACATAACCACCCAAAACCAATTTCACGCAAAACCAATTTCACGCAATTTTCACGCAAAACCAATTTCACGCAAATTTTACAAGACCAATTTCACGCAAAACCAATTTCACGCCGTGGTTTGCGGTGTTCTGGTGATGGCGCTGGTGCGTGATGGATGGCGGTAGCGGCCGCGGCGTAGGTGGATGTATGGCTGCAGATCTGAAAATAAAAAAGAGAAAGGAGAATATGGTGGTTGTGTGGCGGTGTTCAGAGGGGACTGGTGGCGCTTCTGGTGGCGTGTGCGGTGAGTGATGTGGTGGTAGTTTTCAGATCTGGGAGAGAGGAGATGTAGTGTTGTGGTGTTGGTGGCCGAAAGGAGGAGTAGAAGAAGTGGTTGTGGTGTTGATTGGTGGCAAATCTGGAATGCGGTGGTGGTGGTGTGTGTGTGGTGGCTGCTAGCTTGGAGGTTTAGTGGTTGCGAGGGGAGGTGGTGGTGACCGTGTGGGTGAATGGTGACCGGGAGGGAGGGTGGGTGGTGGTGTCAGGTGTCGGGTGGGAGTGGGTAGTGGTGGTGAGTACCGGTGGGGATGGGTGGGAGAGGAAAATGGAGGGAATTTTATTTTTATTTTTTAGATTTTGAATTATTTGGGTTTGTTAGGATGAGTGTATTATTTGGGTTTTGAATTGATTTGGGTTTTAGAGAGGGAGTAGAGAAGTGAATTGTGTGAATGAGAGAGAAGTTGGTGGAAAAATAAAGGTTATATAGTGGATTAATATTTGATGAGTGTGGATTAGTAAAGTAGAGAGGGGGAGTGTTTTATTAGTCATTAATCCTCCTTTTTTTGCTTCCAATCTCAACCCTCCATCTTCCTCATCCAATGGCTCTAAAGGGAACTTATGGACTCAAATGTAAGAGGAGGACTCATTTGATCCTATATATATATATATATATATATATATATATATATATATATATATATATATATATATATATATATATAGAGGAAGGATCAACTAAGGTCCATAGATAAAATAAGTCCATAAGTCCTATTGTGAGCCATTGGATGGAGGGAGATGGATGGCCAAGATCAACCTCCAAAAGTGTGTTTATGTACTAATATCACTCATTCTCTCCTCATTCACTAATCCTTCTAATTAATCACTAATTCACTATAACTTCTTTTCCTCTCATCCATTTCTCTCATATATCACACAACTTATCTATCTCTCTAAAACCCCAAAAAATAAAAACCCAAAAAATCCAAATAAATAAAAAACCCAAAACCCAAATAAATAAATAAAACCCAAAAAATCCAATTAAATCAAAAAACCCAAAAAATCCAATTAAATCAAAAAACCCAAATAAATCATTCATTCTTCTCTTCCTCATTCACCACCACCCACCACTATCCCACCCGACACCAACTCACCGCCCACCACCGCCGCTACGGCCGCCACCGCACGGCACCCATCTTTTTTTTTTTTTTTTTTTTTTTTTTCTTTTTTTTTTTTTTCGTTTTTTTTTTTTCTTTTTTTTTTTTTTTTCGTTTGGTCTTTATTTTCATGTTTTGAGTTGTTTTTTCAATTCATTTTTTGTTGTCTTTTATTTTCTTTTATTTTGTTACTTCTCCTTTTTTATTCATTTTCTCAAATCTCTTCTTGTTATACTTTTTTTTTAAGATTTCGGGTTTTAAAACTTGTTATTTGGTTTATTTTAGATTTCGGTTTTGTTATTATTTTTTTTTTCATATTTTTCATATTTATTGTTTGATTTTTTTACTATTTACGACTAAAGTTATACATTTTATGGCCAAAGTTATACAAAAAAAGACTAAAGTTATACAAAAATTGGACTAAAGTTATACAAAAATGAACCAGAGTTATACAAAAATGAACCAAAGTTATACAAAAATGAACCAAAGTTATACAAGAATGGACCAAAGTTATACAAAAATGGACTAGAGTTATACATCAAAGGCCTAGAGTTTTTTTTTTTTTTTTTTACTAGAGTTATACATCAAAGGCCTAGAGTTATACATTGTATGTCAGAGTTATCTGATTGTGACTAGAGTTTTACATCTTTTGACTAGAATTATAAATACCGTGACTAGAGTTATACATTAAATCCCTAGAGTTATACATTATATGCCTAGAGTTATACATCATATGCATAGAGTTATACATTATATGACTGAAGTTATACAAAAATGGACTAAAGTTATACAAATATGGACTAAAGTTGTATAACTTTAGTCATATAATGTATAACTCTATGCATATGATGTATAACTCTAGGCATATAATGTATAACTCTAGGCATTTAATGTATAACTCTAGTCACAATATTTATAATTCTAGTCAAAAGATGTAAAACTCTAGTCACAATCAGTATAACTCTAGACATACAATGTATAACTCTAGGCCTTTGATGTATAACTCTAGTCCATTTTTGTATAACTTTGGTCCATTCTTGTATAACTTTAGTTCATTTTTGTACAACTTTGGTATATTTTTGTATAACTTTAGTCCATAGTTGTATAACTTTAGTCCATAATTGTATAACTTTAGTCCATTTTTGTATAACTCTAGTCCTTCATATGTATAACTTTAGTCCATATTTGTAAAACTTTAGTCCATTTTTGTATAACTTTAGTCATATAATGTATAACTCTATGCATATGATGTATAACTCTAGGCATATAATGTATAACTCTAGGCATTTAATGTATAACTCTAGTCACAATATTTATAATTCTAGTCAAAAGATGTAAAACTCTAGTCACAATCTGTATAACTCTAGACATACAATGTATAACTCTAGGCCTTTGATGTATAACTCTAGTCCATTTTTGTATAACTTTGGTCCATTCTTGTATAACTTTAGTTCATTTTTGTACAACTTTGGTATATTTTTGTATAACTTTAGTCCATAGTTGTATAACTTTAGTCCATAATTGTATAACTTTAGTCCATTTTTGTATAACTCTAGTCCTTCATATGTATAACTTTAGTCCATATTTGTAAAACTTTAGTCCAAAATTGTATAACTTTAGTCATATAATGTATAACTCTATGCATATGATGTATAACTCTAGGCATATAATGTATAACTCTAGGCATTTAATGTATAACTCTAGTCACAATATTTATAATTCTAGTCAAAAGATGTAAAACTCTAGTCACAATCAGTATAACTCTAGA
Organism: Silene latifolia; assembly: GCF_048544455.1. Classification (NCBI taxonomy): domain Eukaryota; kingdom Viridiplantae; phylum Streptophyta; class Magnoliopsida; order Caryophyllales; family Caryophyllaceae; genus Silene; species Silene latifolia. The sequence continues at coordinate 21,918,689 of NC_133534.1, forward strand.
CATACAATGTATAACTCTAGGCATTTGATGTATAACTCTAGTCAAAAAAAAATAACAACAAAAAAACAAAAAAAATAATATGAAAAATCTAAAACAAATCTAAAAATCTAAAAACTAGATCTAAATAAATAACAACATAATAAGTAAATAACAAAAAAAAAAAAAAAAAAAAAAAAACCAACAACCCAACCCAACCCGAAATCTGAAATAAACCAAATAACAAAAAAAAAAAACCAAATAAAAAAACCAAATTTAAATATCGTGTGTATAACTCTAATGCACATAGTGTATAACTTTAATAGACAAGATGTATAACTTTAGTCCAAAAAATCAAATAACAATAACAACCAAATAAAAAAATAACAACCAAATAAAACCAAATATGTAACACTAACAAAAAAAATACCAACAATACTTAAAATTAATTAACCAACACCCAAATAAACAAAAAAAAAACGAGATCTAAAAATACCAAAAAAAAACAAAATAACAAAAACCAAAAAACAAAGAACAAAATAAAGTAAATCTGAAAAATTAAAAATATGGACCCATAAACAAAAAAAATAAAACAAAACAACATAAACAAAGACCCATAAACAAAGACACAAACATAAACAACATAAACAAAACAAAAAAATTATTCAATTTACGGAACTGATAAACTAGAGGAATAAGAAACAGAGAAGGAGATTGTGTTTTTGCCTTGTCCTATTGATCGTAATTGATGGTCAATACACTATACTTGCCTAAACTTACGCATAAACAAAACAACATAAACAAAAACAACATAAACACACAAAAAAATGAACGGTTCGAATGGTGGGAGACGGAGGTGGTGCTGGTGGGGTTCGAATGGTGCCGGCTGGTGGAGAACGGCAGGCGGCGGTGGAGAAGGGAGGGAGTGGTGCGGTTGTTGTGGGTGCCGATGGAGAAGGGAGGCCGGCTGGTGGAGGGTCGGCGGTGACGGGATGGTGGTTTTTTTAGTTTGGGTTTGGGTTTTTTTTTTTATGAGCTTGGTTTTTTTTTTTTAGAAAGGGTGAGAAGAAAATGAGAGAGAAAGAGTGAATGTGAGAAATGAGAGAGGATGAGTGAATGAGGAAGTGAGTTGGGAGATTAGAATGGTGGTAGAGTTATACACAATTAGGTAGAGTTATACACAATTAGGGAAGAAGATTAGGGAGGGAGAATTGTGACCCTTCAATGAGATGTAATCTCATCCCTCCATCCCTTCCATCCAAGGGCTCTTATAAGGACTTAGGGCCTTATTAGATGTAGTGGCCTTATAAGAACCCTATATATATATAAAAATACATAAAAAACGAATTACATTGCTAAAAATGCAATTCTTAGATATGCATAGAGAGTCTTATTCTCTTCTATGATATCCATCCTCTCCTCCTTTGCTATTTGGAGGTTTCGTTTAGTAGTTACTATATCGTCATATAGCTGCAACAACTGCTGCTCTGTCAAGCCATTTTTTTGGCGTCCTTGAGTGCGATCCGAGCTTCCTCAAGGTAGCTCCTGAACCTGTCCCCGATGTCCAGCAACCAGCGGATGAAACTCTTGTTGCACTCGGTCATAATGCATGTCTTACGGATGGTATCATTCATTGTTTATGAAGTTTGGAGTTTGTTTGAAAGATTTAGGATTTGGAGTTTGTTTTAGCAGTTTAGGGTTTGGAGATAGTGAGATAATGGAATGGTTATTGAGATAATGCATGAATTTATACTAAGTAATATGTCGTTTGAGTTGTTTTTTAATTAATATATGTTTAGAAAGTTGTGCCATCATATCTGCTTCAAATCTTATAACCCTTCTCATTCCATATATTGTCCTTTCATATGCAGGGATTTGGCAGTAATAATGCATGCATCGGAATTATAACGGACCGTAATAATGCATGCATCTAGTAATATATAATTTAGTTATTATTTTTTTAAAATAAACAACAACGGTTATTTAAAAAAAACTCGTTGTCTTCAATTATAACAACGGTTTTTTATACTGTAACCGTTGTTATAACTTTCCCACCAAAATTTAGTCCCTTTCCACAACGGTTTTTTCTACTTTAAACCGTTGTTAATAGTTTTCACAACGGGTTTCTTAGGAAAACCAACCGTTGTTAAAACCTTTAACAACGGACACTCTAACAACGTCCGCTTTTTTATATAACAACGGTTTTTAACCGTTGTTATAGCCTGTATCTGTAGTAGTGCAACTTCAGTTCCTTTGCCACTTTTAAGTAGGCGATTATCTTTGAGTCCTTGGCTATGAATTCGTCATTCACATGGTTGACTATTAGCAAAGAGTCGCTGTATATTTGCAGGTTCCTGACTCCCAATTCCATAGCTAGCTGCATTCCTAGTATCAAGGCCTCGTATTCTGTTCATTGTTTTTTTTTGGGGAAAGTTAAGTATATTAGAATCAATCAAAGTGTTATAGATTACAAAAAGTCCTATATATAACCATGTACAGCAAAAAAACGTAAGTCACTACTATACTCAAACACAAATGCTATGGATCCATTCCAAATCACGGGCCTTGAGCTTGCTTGAATTCATTCTATGAAACATGTGACTGATATCAACCAACAGCTGCTTGACGACACATTCAGGCCTTCTCACCATACCCTTCACCCTTGCCTCATTCCATTCTGTTTCATTGTTGGTTGCCTAGAATTCACATCTTACTGCCTGTGCTATCAGATCCCCCTGTGGTGATCGCAGGATTAGTGCTACGTATGCCTCCCTTTGATTGGAGGCTCCATCAATGTGCATCTGCCAGACCTCTGTTTCCCTGCTCCCATTGAGGGTCAGGATCTCTTCGTCGGCCAGATTATGGATAGCGGTGCTGAAATCTGACACGAAGTCTGCCAGCGCCTGTGACTTGATTGCTGTCCTTGGGTCATACCTGATGTCATATCCACTAAGGTACACAGACCATTTTGACATTCTGCCTGATAGCTCGAGTTTCCTCATTACGGATTTATTTTAATGGGTAATTAGTCACAACATGTATGGTATGGGACACGAAGTAGGGGCGCAGTTTATAAGATGCAACTAACTTTTCAAGAGATGTTTACCTGGTCTCTGTTGGCAGCACAAACTTGCTTACGTAATAGACTGGCTTTTGCTCCTTATCCTGCTCTCTGACTAGAACTGCGTTTACAGTTACCTCTGTGACAGCTAAGTAAAGGAACAGTGGTTCTCCTTGCTCCGGCTTTGATAGTAACGACAGGTTGCTGAGGTAGTGTTTCAGCTCTCTGAATGTCTGCTCGTGGTCTGCAGTCCCCTGAAACTTCTGAATCTTCCTCTGTATATCGTAGAATAGTATGCACTTGTCCTAGGATCTTGAGATGAACCTGCTCAAAGTTGTTACCTTTACAGCTAGCCTCTGCGCGTCCTTTAGCTTTTGTGGTGACTCCAGCTGTAATACGGCCTTAATCTGCTCGATGCTGGCTTATATCACCCTCTGGGTTACAATGTAACCTAAGAACTTGGCAGAAGATACTCCAAAGGTGCATTTGGACGGGTTTAACTTCATTTTGTATTCTCCGAGGGTATTGAATGTGTCTACCAGATGCTGCATGTGATCTGTAGCTTTTTCTGATTTCACCACCATATCATCAATATATACCTCCATGGTTCTTTCTATATGTTATTTGAACATACGGTTGACCAGCCTTTAATATGTGGAACTTGCATTCTTCAGTCTGAATGGCATGACATTGTAACAATATATTTCTCTCTCAAACATGAATGATGTCTTTTCTTGATCTGTAAGATCCATCTTGATTTGATTGTAACCACTCCAGACGTCTAGGAATGTTAACATTTAACGTTCAGCTGTCAGGTCCACCATTGCGTCAATGTGTGGTAGCGGGAAAGGATCCTTGGGACATGCCTTGTTGAGGTCAGTGTAGTCCACGCACACTCTCCATTTTCCATTCTTCTTGGGTACCACTACTACGTTTGACAGCCATTCTGGGTATTTTACCTCTCTTATGTTGTTTGCTGCCAGCAGGCTGTCTACCTCCTGGTTCATCACCTTATTTCTCTCAGTTGCGAATTTTCTCCGTCTCTGCTAGATGGGCTTGCACTTTGGGTCCATGCTGAGTTTATGTGTTTGTGGGGTAATATCCGTATAATACCCTTAAAATATAGGACTATAACGCAAATTTTATATGTGATTATTGTCATAAAAAGAAAATACAATATAGAAACGATAAAGCACAAGAAATAACCTTCGGTCCTAGTGCAATTCGGCAATGATAGAGATCAAAGTAGATCTCCTCCTAACTGTTGCACCCAAGATCGTCTGAGACTATGTCCTTGTGCTAGAAATGTATTCACTTATTGCCTTGCAATATTGAGAGAATTGATATGTGAGTTTCTTTAGATGTGAGATCTGAATTTTGAGAGGAAAAATGTCTCTCAAAACCCTAGTCGTGTTTCAAATGAATGATGATTAGGGCAAAAGGAGAGAAAGCTCTCCTTTTGTTTGCTTTGGTTCGGCCGTGAGCCTCAATAGCGGAGAGTGGGCTTTCCACTTTCTCTTATTTTTAACTCGTGGTCCGACCCGAAATTCGCTAAATGTATACGACGGGTTTTTTAATTATAAATCGTCATCGGTTATCGGTTATTAAAATATCAACTAATAATCATGACTTAGTCGAAATATTAATACATGTCCGACAAAGACAATATCGTATAATTAATTTATTCAATATACATTAATCAAATATAAATCGCTTATATTTAATTTACGAATTAACCGCTTAATTCGTCTTAGCCATTTTTATTTAATCCGTATTAAATGATTATCTCAACATCGCGTTTGACTAATTATTAGTCAATAACTCCGACTAACTGGTTAGTCAAAATATGGCATCAACATGACTGTATTTTCATACCGTCACATCTCTCAAACGTATCCTATAGGTGTGACTTTTAGGGACCAGTTGATCACCGCCATCTGTATGACAATAACGTCAAACTTATCTAGCAAGCCAACCGTTATTGATAAACGTGGATCAACTGATTATAATACAAAAGTATACCCTTTGATCCTTTTAGAGACTTAAATGTTATTGCACTACTTGTATAGGACACCAGCCCCAACAAGCTCCCACTTGTCCGTACAAGTGTATGTGTAATAACGTTATCCGCACTAACTGGAGGACACAGCTCCAACAAACTCCCACTTGTCCGTACAAGTGTGTGTGCGATAACCGATTCTCATATTCATTTAAAAATTTCTCCCACTCAATGTAAAACAATTTGCAGATCCGGATCCGCAAAGGTCGTATTTTACAATCGCTCTGTATCTAGAGTGGTTTCCCCGACTAGAGAGTAACTTAACTGATAAAACGAATTCGTATTCGAGCATGGCCATGCATTTCGATTCTGACTCCTCGAGTGGCCCTGAGAAATATCGAGTACCTGATAAAGGCTGAATATTTCCTTCAACTCGACTCCTTCCGATCTAAGCACAACATGAAATGACCCAGAAACAATCTACTTGGCCCCCTGTTACGGATGACCGTGAGAAAGAAACCAAAGTCACCCAAAATCTGCCTTAGTCTCAAGAGACAGTCGATAGTCAAAAGAATCGACTCTTAGGATCACCATGGAGGTCCTATCCACGACCGGGCACCGAATGTTACAAAACATTTATGACTCCACGTCGATGTCACAATTGTGTCCTACGAGATATCCGTATAACCCGCCTCTGTGATTGGCCAGTCAACCGGTTGACTTATGGCTCGTTGAACCCACCATCAACCAACGTCACAAAATAATTGCCAGAGTTATCAGCTCATGTGGGCAATTAAGGACCATAAATATAATGTTTGTTCAGTTCACTTTGTGGTGTTCAAAATTGTCGTACAAATCCACATGAAAAACAAAATATATATAAAAATATCAAAACGATGATGTCGTATAGAGTACAAAAGAGAATGAATTTAATCCATAAAAGAGTACTACAACTTAGGAACACGTTTAATCCCCATGGAATTAACATGCCCTTCATGCTTATCTTGTCGTAATGGTTTAGTGAGAGGATCTGCTATGTTATCATCTGTAGCAATCTTTTCTATCACTACTTCCTTTTGCTCCACATAATCTCGGATTATATGAGCTTTCCGTTGTATATGTCTAGATTTGTTGCTAGACTTAGGCTCCTTAGCTTGGAAGATGGCACCTCTATTGTCACAATAGATGGTGATCGGGTCATTCGAACTAGGCACTACGGATAGTCCTTGTAAGAATTGACGCATCCATATCGCTTCCTTTGCAGCTTCAGACGCGGCATAGTACTCGGACTCGGTCGTAGAATCTTTGTAACACTTTGTTTGGAACTCTTCCACTGATGCAGCGCCATTAAGAGTAAAAACGAATCCAGACCGAGATTTTGAGTCATCTCGATCCGTTTGGAAGCTAGCATCTGCAGAATCGGTTGCGCATAGCTTTTGTTCGCCTCCATAAGTCAAAGCCCAATCTTTAGTCCTCCGTAGGTACTTAAGAATGTTCTTGACAACCATCCAATGTGATTCACCGATGATCTTTGTTGGAATCGACTTGTCATACTCAATGCATATGCCACGTCCGGACGTGTGCATATCATGGTATACATGATTGATCCAATAGCCGAGGCATAAAGGATCCGTGTCATGCGCTATTTCTCTTCCGGTGTCTCTGGTGCCAGAGACTTGCTCAAATGCACCCCTGGAGCCATAGGAAGAAACCCCTTCTTGGAGTTAGTCATGCTGAATCTCTCTAGGATCTTGTCTATGTAAGACTCGATCGAGAGATAACATCGACGTGATCTATCTCGATAGATACGGATGCCTGCAATTCTCGTGCCTCACCCGGATCTTTCATCTAGAAATGGTTTTTCAACCATACTTTCACCGAAGTTAAGAGAGGTATGTCATTCCCAATCAGGAGTATGTCATCGACATACAATATTAGGAAGACAATCTTGCTCCCACTCGACTTGATATAGAGACATGGTTCCTCGACCGATCGAGTAAATCCATTTTCTTTAATCACTTGGTCGAAGCGATGATTCCAACTCCGAGATGCTTGCTTAAGTCTATAAATGGAACGCTTAAGCTTGCACACTTTCTTAGGATGTTCTGGATCGATGAAACCTTCGGGTTGTACCATGTACAACTCTTCCTTCAAAAAGCCGTTTAAGAAGGCGGTATTCACATCCATCTGCCAAATTTCATAGTCATGAAAAGCGGCAATCGCTAAGATAATCCGAATGGAACGCATCATGACTACGGGTGAAAAGATTTCATCGTAGTCCAGACCTGGCACTTGGGTGAAACCTTTAGCAACTAGTCGTGCTTTATAGATATCTTGTTGACCTTCCACAGAATGCTTTATCTTGTAAAGCCATTTGCATTGAAGGGGACGAACCTTAGCAGGTAAGTCAACAAGATCCCATACGTTGTTCTCATACATAGAGTCCATCTCGGATTGCATGGCCTCAAGCCATAGCTTTGAGTCGGAACTAGTCATGGCAACTTTATAGGTTGCGGGTTCACTACTCGTTAAGAGTAGAATGTCATCTTTGTCATGTTCCTCGACCATACCACTGTATCTGTCTGGAGAAATAGAGACTCTTCCCGACCTCCTAGGTTCCTCAGGAATATTTACCGCAGCCGGGATTGAAGGAATTGGTTCCTCCAATGGTTGCTCGGTATTTGGTTCTGGAATCTCCGACAGGTCGAAGGTTCTATCACTCTTTGCATTCTCGAGAAATTCCTTCTCTAGGAATGTCGCACTAGCCGCAACAAAAACACGTTGTTCGGTTGGCGAATAGAAGTAATGACCAAGTGTTCCTTTAGGATAACCTATAAAGTATGTCTTGACCGATCGCGGGCCGAGCTTATCCTCGTGTCTCCACTTGACATAAGCCTCGCAGCCCCAAACCCGTATAAAGGACAACTTAGGGACCGTTCCCTTCCATAGTTCATATGGAGTCTTGTCAACAGCTTTAGACGGACTTCGGTTAAGTATTAGAGAGCGGTGCAGAGAAGAGCATAACCCCACAATGAGTCAGGCAACACAGTGTGACTCATCATGGATCGAACCATATCAAGTAGTGTTCGATTTCTCCGTTCGGACACACCATTCAACTGAAGTGTTCCAGGTGGAGTTAACTGTAAGGCAATCCCACAGTCTTTAAGGTGTTGATCAAACTCGTGAGAAAGATACTCGCCACCACGATCTGAACGTAGTGTTATAATCTTTCTACCCACTAGGTTCTGTACCCTATTCTGGTATTCTTTGAATTTCTCAAAGGATTCACTTTTATGCTTCATTAAGTAGACATAGCCATATCTACTTAAATCGTCCGTGAAAGTGATGAAATATCTATAGCCTTCTCGTGCGGTGATTGACATAGGTCCACATACATCCGTGTGTATGAGTCCTAATAGGTCAGCAGCGCGTATTCCAACACCTTTGAAGGAAATCCGAGTCATCTTACCGATGAGACATGATTCACACGTGCCAAATGATTGAAAATCAAAGGCCGAGATAGCTCCATTTTTTATGAGCTGTTTAACGCGTTTCTCATAAATGTGTCCCGTACGGCAGTGCCATAGATACGTTTGATCTTTGTCACCAACCTTTAACTTTTTATTCATTACGTGTAATATTTCGGTGGTCTGATCTAAAACATAAATTCCGTTCATGGAGACTGCCTTGCCATAAATCATATCGTGTAATGAGAAAATGCAAGAATTATTCTCTATTACAAATGAAAAACCAAGTTTGTCAAGTGCAGAAACTGAAATAATTTTTAGAAAGACTGGGTACATAATAGCGATTATATAAAAATAACTCAAATCCGCTAGGAAGCCGGATCACGTATTTTCCCCTCGAGACGGCGACCACTCGTGCTCCATTCCCGACACGCAGGTCCACCTCACCCTTTATGAGGGGTTCGATGTTTCGGAGCCCCTGCACATGATTACACAGATGAGAACCACAACCAGTATCTAGTACCCAAGTTCCGTAACTTGCGTGGTTAATCTCAATCATATGAATAAAAGTAGAAGAAGAAGACATGCCAACAGGTTTAACGCGACCTGCTTTTATGTCCTCATGGTAAACAGGACATGTACGCCTCTAATGCCCATTCTTGTGGCAGTGATGGCATTCCATGTTATCGGTCTTGCTCTTTGTCGCGCCTGATAAGGTGCTCGACTCACCAGGCCCACTCTTACCTGAACCCGACTTCTTGAACTTCGGTTTACCTACTGTTAGGTTTGCCTGAGCTTTGCCCTTACCCTTGCCCTTGTTTGTCACGACGAGAACATCTTGTTTCATGCTCCCACTGAACTTCATGTCCTTCTCGGTCTATACGAGAAGGGAGTGTAGTTCATGGGGACTTTTCTTCAAATCATTCATATAGTAATTGGCTCTAAAGAGCGCAAAACCATCGTGGAGTGACTGAAGCATGCGGTCAATCACAATGTTCTCGCTGATCTTACAATCAAGCGCCTCCAGTTTCTCGACATTCTCAATCATGCTGAGAATGTGTGGGCTAACCGGTTGGCCCTTCTGGAGTCTCGCATCAAAGAAGCGATTGGTATGCTCATAGGTCACGATTCTCGGTGCTTTCGAGAATTCCTTAGTGAGCGTGGTGAAAATCTTGTTTGCACCTTGGGCTATGAAGCGTTTCTGCAAATTGGATTCCATTGCAAAAATGAGTACGTTTTTAATCGCACCCGCTTCCATGACGAAATCGCTATACTTGGCGATCTCGTTAGCTCTAGCCATGGGGCCTGGGGCTGGCGGGAGGGGCTCGATCGGGGAACTTGAGCTTCCGTCGGCGGTGGCGCATTCCGTAATGCCGCCTCCCATTCCGCGAAGTTTGATCCATCATTCTTCAGTCTAGTAGACTGATTCATCTGATTCATGAAGATCCGAAGCCAGGACTTACGGTCCAATGTGGCACTTGGCATTGGGTCGTTCAAATGACCAGCCATATTGTTTTTAGCAGTTTAAAAGATCGTGATCTACGCAGAAAAAGAAAGAAAAACCAAAACGAAATAAGCAACTCATCGAGGTGATTTAAGTCTATTTAAAATTCATTTTAGACTCATTGCACTTGCATAATTGATCTCCCTCAAGAATGATACAAGTGATCCCAAGACTCAATTTCCGTAAATTGATAAGCCAACTGTTTAGCTAATTCATCCGTAAGAACTCTTGGTCGATAGATTTCCGTAAATCCTATCTATAGTCCACCATGATCACAGGATCGTACGAGTGACCATAGCGTTGAGATAAAATAGGTCAATCGGTTCCAACTTACCCGACGTAGAAGGGGTCATATTATGCCTACCGACGAAGAAGGGACTCATTGGAGTTTGACCTATAAAGACTATTCTCAATTTTGGTTTATACGAGGAAGATCCCATCAACTTAGTTTTAATTCATTTTAAGTGAACGAAAAACTAGCAACTGCGTGAATGAATTAATTTAGGTGATGGCTTAAGTAAAACGTGTGACATATGAAATGTCATAGAAAACTAACGTGTGACCTCTATATGAGTCAGTTTTCATGCAATTATTAGGTGGTTTGGTTTTAGGCGGAATATGATGCATACTATCGTTACGAGAAAATAAATAAAAGAATGCAATACGTAAATAAAAATTCCTAGTGTGGCCTATCCTAGTAAAAAGAACAAAATACAACTTTGGAATCCACCGTTGGACCCGAAAAGCTTGTCTTGATGTTCCATCTTTGTCCATGCAGCGGGAGTGAGCATCCGATCTCCATCTTAGGTCTTCTCAAAATTACAATTAAAATTTACAAAAATAAACCTATTTACATTCTAAATAAAAACTGTAATTACAAGGGAAAAATAAAAATGGAGATACGAGATCTCAAAATACAACCAAGACCGTGTTCCATCATTACGGTAACACGTTCTACTAAGGCCACACTAAGTTACAACCGTTTGTAAAAATAAATAAATACGTAATTAAAACCATTCAATGCATTCAAAATAACGATAAATAAAATGCATCAACTAAAAACAAATTCATTCGTGACATAATTCCGTAATTATGTTAAATTTATCCAAACCACCTTTAATGATTAAAATTATGTGACACAACCGCTTTAATCAACTTAATTTTAATCCGTGATAATCCGTTACTTTAAATCGTTTTAAAATAACTAAATGGTACGTTAGTGAACCGTTTCACTATCAAGCGAATGCATAAAATTCGTATTATGCATAAAACATGGCCGAAAAAAAAAAAAAAACAAAATTTTTTTTTTTCTTCACGGCTGAACGTGAACAGTACCGAAATTTTTTTTTTTTTTTTTTTTTTATAATGTTCCTGAATACCGAGAGCAACAAAAGGAAAAAAAAAAAATTTCGGCTAAAAAACGTGAGCAACAAAGATCAAAACAAAATGATTTGTTAAAACCCAATTGCAATTTAATCTAATCCGTATAGAATTGAAACTACAATTGATACATCTTTAACATATTGCAATAATTATCGATTAAAATTACAATATGCAAAGAACAAAAAGATAACAAAAGATCGTCTGATCTAGCAAAAACATGTGGCACGCATTTTTAGGCAAAAAAAAACAGAGAACAGGCCGAGACAACAACAAAGGGCCGCACGGTTTTCCAAAAAAAAATTTGGCCGAGACAAAAAAAATTGTACCGCACGGATTTCTATGCAAACAATTTATCGATTTCAAATTCGTTTGATGAAAAACACATAGAAAAATTTACGTGGCCTCGCTCTGATACCACTTGTGGCGTAATATCCGTATAATACCCTTAAAATATAGGACTATAACGCAAATTTTATATGTGATTATTGTCATAAAACGAAAATACAATATAGAAACGATAAAGCACAAGAAATAACCTTCGGTCCTAGTGCAATTCGGCAATGATAGAGATCAAAGTAGATCTCCTCCAAACTGTTGCACCCAAGATCGTCTGAGACTATGCCCTTGTGCTAGAAATGTATTCTCTAATTGCTATGCAATATTGAGAGAATTGATATGTGAGTTTCTTTAGATGTGAGATCTGAATTTTGAGAGGAAAAATGTCTCTCAAAACCTTAGTTGTGTTTCAAATGAATGATGATTAGGGCAAAAGGAGAGAAAGCTCTCCTTTTGTTTGCTTTGGTTTGGCCGTGAGCCTCAATAGGGGAGAGTGGGCTTTCCACTTTCTCTTATTTTTAACTCGTGGTCCGACCCGAAATTCGCTAAATGTATACGACGGGTTTTTTAATTATAAATCGTCATCGGTTATCGGTTATTAAAATATCAACTAATAATCATGACTTAGTCGAAATATTAATACATGTCCGACAAAGACAATATCGTATAATTAATTTATTCAATATACATTAATCAAATATAAATCGCTTATATTTAATTTACGAATTAACCGCTTAATTCGTCTTAGCCAATTTTATTTAATCCGTATTAAATGATTATCTCAACATCGCGTTTGACTAATTATTAGTCAATAACTCCGACTAACTGGTGTGACTTTTAGGGACCAGTTGATCACCGCCATCTGTATGACAATAACGTCAAACTTATCTAGCAAGCCAACCGTTATTGATAAACGTGAATCAGCTGATTATAATACAAAAGTATACCCTTTGATCCTTTTAGAGATTTAAATGTTATTGCACTACTTGTATAGGACACCAGCTCCAACAGTGTTATGATGGACGGGTCTATCCCTATCATGTCGTCATGCGACCATGCAAAATAATCCATGTTAGCTTGTAAGAATTTGATTAGGCGCTGCCTTAGGTTTCCCGTGCATCCAGCTCCAATGAACACGGTCCTCTCTGGGTGCAGCTTGCCTAAGTTGATCTGATCTAACTCTTCAGTTGGGGGCTCAATGTATTCGTCCTGGATGTGATGCTTCTGTAATTGCTATGCTGGGAGGTTGGCAGTGCACTTTAGTGCTTTCTTGTAACAACCTCTAACTTCTTCCTGGTCTCCTCGTATTTTTTCTACTCCCCATAGTGTGGGGTATTTTATGCATTGATGGTATGTTGAGGGAACCACTTTCATCAGATGCAGCCATGGACTTCCAAGAATGACGTTGTAGGTAGAGGGTCCATCTATGACTAGGTATTTTACCTGCTTGTTGAATCCTACTAGCGGGATTGTCTTCTTCTGCAAATCTTTCTCGCTGAACCCCATATTTTCTATGGTTTCAACATGATCAAGTTGACCGAGCTACCAGTATCTACCAGGACATTTTTTACTGTGCAGTTAGCCATTGACAGAGTTATAATGAGTGCGTCGTGATGCTCTCGTTCGTCGCGTATGTCTCCTTCATCAAAAGCAACGACAGGTAGATCATTATGAGAAATTCTGCAAGAAGTTGCTGGCCTATCTCCCTTAGTCTCAGTGGCACGCCGTTTGGCTACTGAATATGTCAACCCACTTATATCTGAGCCGCCTGTTATCACGTTTATTATTTTGGTACATGTAGGTGGAGCTGCTGGCTTTGTAGAGCCTACCTTATCTTGCTGCTTGTCCCCACGTGTTAATATGTGGCTTAGTTCTCCCTGCTCGTACAAGCGCTTGATTTCCCTTTGTAGTGTGTAGCAATCTTCAGTGTTATGCCCAATGTCATGGTGGAATTCACACTTCTTCTTGTTGTCTTTTCGCCATGCTTGTCCTTCCACTGGTGGTCTGGGCCACCTTACTCAATCTCCCATCTCTCTGAGTGCTTTCAGGATTCCTCTGACGCCAGTGGTGAACCCATATTCTGCCAGCGTCTGGAGTTGCTGATTTTCTTCTCTGTTAACCCCCCTTCCATATGGCCTATATCTTCCATCCCTCTTGCTGGTAGACTGCTTTCTTCCTGACTTCTCCATGGTTAAGGTGCTGGATACGCTTGGTGTATTAGGCAGGCTGGCTCTGGCTAGGATATCTTCTTCCATTCTGATTGCAGCCGCTGCTTTTTCTTGTACTACTTCGAAACTATGACAAGGGTGCATAGTTAGGTGCTTGTACAGGTCAGATTCATGGTGGAGGCCCCTCCTGAAGGCTTCCACTGCTGTCGACACATCACACTCCCGTACTGCCACCTTCTCATTGTTGAATGTAGTTTTGTAAACTCCAATGGTCTCCCCCGCTCCCTGAACAATTCTGTACAAGTCTCTTGCATGCTTCCGTGGCTTCCGGCTGCTTGCGAACTACTGGGGGAACGCGTTTACCAGGTCAACAAACGTGGAGATCGACCTGTTAGGCAAGCTTACAAACCATCGGAGTGCTGGCCCCCACAATGTGGATCCAAACCTTTTACACATACATGCGTCCTTTACTTGTCCTACAGCCGTCACTGTCATCATTTTCTGCTTATACTGGCTCATGTGATCAAAGGGATCTGTCGTGCCATCAAAAAGAGGCATGTTTGGATTTGCGAACCCTTTTGGCATGGCAATAATGGATATGGCATCCATAAATGGTGAGTCAACATAACTGTCGGGTGTCGCCTTCTCAAGTGGGGGTGTGTGGACAACGGGCCACGGGGGCGCTTGGGAAAGAACAAGCGTTTGCATTTGTTGGAGTCGCCACCAATTTTTATGGGAAATTGGAACCGTTCGAATACCTCGTGTCATGTCAAGACACAAAGTAGAGACATGAACACTAAGCAATCGTTACCCTTAGCATTCTATGTCTAGAATGACTCTCGTGGATGCCAATGAACACGGATGTTCACAGAGATCTGGAGTTAGGGGTGAGGGTACGTATTAGGAAGCTCTTTTGATCGAACACCTAATCCCGCCCGCCTCGATAGCGGCCTCTACTAATGATTAGGGAAGTTATTCGTACTTGATATATCTTTGATTGTATGCATGCAATGCAACATCCAAGTTTTAATCCTAGCATGTGAGAATTAGACTAAGTTGGTGAACAATTAATTTAGCAAAAAATTGGGTCGAAGTTGGATTTAATGTTCAATTAAATGTGAAAACATACAAATGAATCATACAAAAATACAGCGATAAATGCAATAAAAGAAAATTACAATAATAAGAAATTACAATAATTACATTGGATTAGGCGATTTATGTCGAAAATACCTTTAAAACGGATAATTTGAGAAAAAGAATAAAAGAATAAATTAACGAACAGATCAGTAGGCGATAATACGGTTAATAGTTAATTGTACGTAAGCTTAATTAAACTAAGTCAAGGCAGAAAGGGAGTTCAGAGACAGAGCTCATCCTGGAACAGGCGCAGCAAGACTGCGCCCTTTGGAAGAGGCGCAGCAGTTGCTGCGTTTGTTCCAAGGGTGAGTTCTGGCTGTGAAGCCGGAACTGCAATTCGTTAATATTAATTGATGATTTTAAGGATTGATTATGATATTTGACTCGGATGAAAGTGATTAAACAGATTATTTACATATGAATGAGGGTCATGAAAGCGATAAAACATGGATGAAGTTGATTAATACGAATTAATTACATGATTAATGATATTAATTTACAAACTAAACTAATTAATTAGGTTAAATATGATGAGTTAATGACGAATATATGATGGATATGGTAAATAAACAGATGCAAATATATCAAAGACGAATTCCAGAAACTCAATATGAACAAATTGAATTTCTACGACCCGGATTGATTTTATGACGAAAACCCGCAAATATTGGATTATAAAGGATTTAAGTCGGTTTTAATGATGAATTATACATATGAATGATAAATAATATACATGAATTTATTATGCTACGTCAAAGAATTAACGAAAACAAACGAAACAAATAAAAGGAATGACGAATTACAGAGGACGAAGGAAGAAGAAAGGAAGCAGGAATTGCGGCAGCCTCACGAAGAGGCGCAGCAGGTACTGCGTTCCTTTGAAGAGGCGCGGCAGTTGCTGCGTCCTTTCTCGACGGTTTGTCTTCTGGAAATCCGTAAAAAAGGTTTTAAAGCACGATTTTAGAAATCGATTTTAAGAAGTGTTTTCGACATAAACCTTACATGAGTGATTACAAAAAGTAAATAACAATAAATAAAAGAGAGATTTACACCCTCAGACTTACATGTTGACGAAACGAGATGAACTAAGTTTACGATTAGTGATGCTCGACGCGAATGTAACGAAAGTGCCCTCGTAAGAGGAAAACGATTAGATTAATTAAGTTGATTGTTGTGTAGTTGGTCAAATTGGTCGGTCATGCAAACGAGGCTGGTACTCAGAAGGATCCGAGCTTACGTGGTCTAATGTTCAAGCACGTAGACGCCAAAAAGTAAGAACAAAGGTCTAGAATGCAAAGGGAGAAGAGAAGGGCGGACACTCGCGTGAGAAATATGTGAGACCGAAGGTCTCTATTTATACTAATCACGTGAAGGAATAGGGTTTCGGAGAGTCTTTGCAAGTGAATCTCGGAAAGATATGAAAAATATATGAAAAACACACGCAGAAAAGGACCTGGGCAGAGGCGCAGCAAGCACTGCGTCTCTTGGAAGAGGCGCAGTACCTGCTGCACATGTTCCCAAGTGGTTTCCTCCTGCGGAAGAAAGATTTCCGTGTTTGAGTTATGGAAGGACGGAATAATCTTTGCTTTCCTTAATATCTTGTATTAATATTACGGGAATTTGTTTACTAAAGGATAAACATTGTGAAATAATTATAAAATATGAAATAGAAATATCCGGAACATTCCAGAACGTTCTGACTCGGGATTTAGCGGTTATCAGAAAATGAAGACGGTTTTAGACACGGACTCCAAATGTACTCTAATTACTGTCAAAACGACTGTATCGGCACGTAGATGACAACTAAGAGGTAGACATTAATATTTGAGCAATCACTTGACGATAAACTTATGAACTGTCACAAATCGTTCCGCGTACCAAACATGCGGCTCAATCATCACCGGGTGGTTTGCGGAAGGTGCAGAAACAAGGTATCTACAGAGCCCCCACTTTGACTGAGGCTTGGACAAGGCAAAAGTCAAAGTATAGGCCATCAGGTCAATCGAAGATTATAACCTGACGACTATGGCAACGCGAGGCGGCTCAAGGGGTCTGAGCAAAGGACCTGTCGTCGGGAATATTTTAGAGTCTGTTGACTATCAGGGAGGGTCGTTTAAAGTCCATTAAACTACGTAAGGAAGCTCACCAGCCATAAGAAGAGACTATACCTGAGACTTCTCTCTCGAGACGCTTCCGGAGGTGCATAGGAGCTAAGGATAAGCATGAGAGCTTAAAGGGTAAGACCTAAAGGGTAACTAAGGTTTGGAAACAAGAAACATTGCGAGTAACAGGACACAGGCGGGAACCGCCGAGGAGAAAACTGCTTGGGTAGTCTTCAAGAAATATTGCGAGTAGCAGGACACAAGCGGGAACTGCTGAGGAGAAATCTGCTTGGGTAGACTTCAAGAAACTTCAGAAGAACGTTGGGTCAATGTTGATCTCTATGTCTCGAGAGGAAGTGACTGTCGGTCGTGGACTCTCGTTTGGGGAAAGTAATCAGGAATTTTATCTCCGTGTCTTGAGAGGGAAAGTCTATCCGCTTACTCTCGCTTGGGGAAATATGATGAAGAGAAGGCGTGTCGAAACACCTGTCGAGAAATACTTGCTCGTTGTGACGAGTCAAAGTACGATAGTCTGCAGTTGGCTTGGAAAACGTGGGTCTGAACGAAGAATGATCGTCAAACGGACCAAAAAAGAATAAATGTCATCGGGGAAGAGGCGCACCAAAGATGGGCCCACTAATAACGAACTCATAACGAATTTTTGAAAATTCGTATGGAGGGAACCCCAGGAAGAAGCGCAGCAAAAGCTGCGTCTCTTGGAAGAGGCGCAGCACCTACTGCGTCTGTTCCCAAGGGTGTATTTCTTGCGTAAAAACGCGATAAACAAGGGGGTTTATTTCATTCATTTCGAAACACAATTTCATCAAATACTCTCTCAAATCTCAACCATTTCCGCCAAGGTTTGATTCAAAAGCTTGCATTAATCATGAATAATCGAGGTATGTGTCTCATTCTTGCATTAATCGTCCATATTGGCTCAATTTGGATAAAAAACATTAGGGTTTTCAACCCATTTATTTCGAAAATTTAGGGCTTTTCCCCCAAATGCATTTGCCTTGTAAAATTGACATTAGAAATGGATAATTGGTAATATAAGGAACATAACCATGTATTTTTTTCGAATTTTCGTTGAGTTTTGAGCATTTGAGCGAATTTGAGACGGTTTCACAGCTAGACCGTAAATTGCTTCAAAAATAGCCTTACGATTGCCCATTTGCGATGAAACTTGATATTTGGGATCCTTGGATGATGGGTAAACTTTCTACCATCTCGGCATTTTGGTTTGTGACGGTTTTCAGGGCGCTTTTCTAAGGCATAATCGTCGTTATAACGAAATGCTGCCGAAATTTCGACTCGAACCCGGAACGAGGCTTTAAAATAGGCTTAAATTGACCCTAATTACAACATGAGTGATCGGGTTTATCTGAATATGGCCAAATATGGCGAGAAAGGGGCGATTTCAAGGCTTTCAAAGGCTCGAAAATCCCTTAACCAAGGCTCGTCGTCACGTGACGCGGCCTAAATTTGCTTTAATGCTGCAGGTGATGAGGCTTCTACTTCTGGGAGGACTCCCATGGAGATAGACGCTGCTGTTGTCGAGGAGGCTTTGGAGCAGGCCTTCACCGCCTCGGTGATGGCTGCTGGGGACGAGGTCCACGAGGAGGAGGTTGTTGAGGAGGAGGAGGCTCCGAGGCGGGCCAACGTCGGAGGAGGAGGTCGTCAGCTGAGGGGAGCGCCCACGTGGGCTGAGACCTGGGAGAGTAGGCACTTGCTCTGGGCTGCAGAGGGTCACCTGTCCTACAGGACGGTGAAGAGCTTGGTAAATAGGAATTCACTATTCATCACTCACCTTCTTTCATTTATTTGCTTATATCCTTTCCAACTTTCATTCAAAACTAAAGATAGCTTTTGTTTCAAATCACAATAGGAGGCCGGGAACATCAGATCGTTCTTGGGCTAAACGACAGCGATGGAGTGCTACGAGCGGCTGTCTGCGGAGGAGCGCGCCATGATCGAGCGTGGAGCGTTCGGTGCCTTGGTGCAGGCCTGGAGTCATATCGCGAATAGAAAGTTGAGGGCTAACCTTAGCCTGGTCCGCGCTTTCTTGGACCGATTCTGGGACACGACTTCCACCTTTCACATGCCTTTCGGTGAGGTGGGTGTCACTCTGGAGGACTACGGCATGATTTCTGGTCTGCCGTGTGGGGCCGAGGAGGTGGAGTAGCCGGAGACTGCCATGAGGGTGGACTCGGCCGAGGCGAGGAGGTTGATCGGCTGGAACTTGTCGCCGAAGGTCTGTTCGATCTTAGGGGCTTGGTGCCCGATTCCTACGTTCGAGACTACTTTGCGTGGAAGACCCGGCGCGGTGACGATTGACGGGAGAGAGACGGCTCCTCCTCCTGTCTGGTGAGCGAGAGGAGGGCCCGCTTGTGGCTTTGGTGGTTTCTGTCTTCGATATACCTCGGAGACAAGGGAGAGAGGCTGTCGACGAAGCTTCTTCCCTTCCTTTATGACCTGAGCTCCCTAGGGCATTGAGACTGGGTCACTGCTGGTTTTGCGGTCCTCATCCGCTTCATGAGGGCCATGGTTCGTCCGGAGCTGATGGAGAAGGGGACTTCTCCTGGCGCTGTCGGTCCTGGACTGCTGCTGGAGGTATGAACCTTCATTGAGACCTAAATTCAATTCTTTTCCTTATCCAATTATGAAAGATCGTTATTGACAATCTTGTTTCACATGCGTGGGTGTACTCCTACATTTCGAGCCTCTCGCCCAAGAGGACGGAGCTGCTGGAGAGGGCCTATCCCGTCGTGAGGGATTGGGTGATGTGTAGGACGAGGAGCAAGCGTTCCTCTAACGGCGTTTACCGACGGGACGTGAACGCTCTTCAGCTGGACGGCGTGAGCATCTCACTTATATTCATTTTACTTCTTCCTTGCTTTTAATCGATCATAGGAATGATTCTTTGTTTGTCTTGTCCCAGTGGGTGCCCAGGCCTTGGGCGGAGTACGCTGGAGCGCCTCCTTTCGTGGCTGAGGTGCTTCGACCTAGGAGCTCGAGCCAGCTGTTGTTGAGGACGTCGATGGGTCCTGTGTGGTACTTGGGCGAGCGCTTGGCTCGTCAGTGCTCTCGGGACGTGTTGATGGTTCCCATAGATCCTCCTAGGGCGATGTTTAGGGAGCCTTCCGAGGCAGAGAGGTAGGCTGACTTGGCTGGCATCAGTGGTGACGCCCTCCTTCTTCCTGGCGAGGACTACTCGGCGTTTCTCTACGGGATGTTGGCGTACTGGCCGGTAGTGGTGAGCATTTTTACTCTTCTTTTTTCTTGATTTTTAAAACTACGACGAAAGATCACCGATTAATGAGAAGTATCTGACTTTGTAGGAGGTTGAGGCGGCGGGCATCGAGCCCCCAGAGTACCCCGAGACCCTCGAGTACACTGACGCGACTGGGAGGACGACGATCTTTGAGCTACGTGACTTTAACGTGGCTGTGACGGATGCTGGCCTGGACGACTGGCAGCATCTGATTCGGAGGGTGAGCCTCTAATTTGCATAACTTCTGTGTAAGAACACATTTAGTTGAACTTTATTCTATTATTAAGAACTTCTTTCTTGAAAATGCAGGTCGCGCCTTCTCGGTTCGTGGCGTTATGGAGTGTGGCCAACCGGCTGCGAGCTACTGCCGTCGAGGCACTTGTCGGCGGTCGAGGTCGTCAGGTATGAACCTTGCCTATTTCATTTTTGAATTTTGATTTTGTCTTGTAATTGCTTGAAATGATTGACATGGGCCAATTTTGTTTTTTACAGGGGGACCGCGAGCTGGAGCGAGAGTTGGCCAAGTCTCGGGAGGAGACAGCTCGCTTGTTGAGGGCGCTCGAGGTTCGAGATGCCGAGATTGCTGCTCTCGCGACGAGGGTTGCGGAGCTGGAGGGCGACCAGCAGTAGTTTTTGCTTTGTTTTTGTAGACTTTGTACATTTTGACCTTCATTTTGGGCATTTTGGACTTTGTTTGGGGCTCGAGCCCCCAGTTTGCTGTACATTTCCCTTTTTTGGTGTATATATGACGGCCTGAGTGCCTTTGCTGCTCGGTTGTGTTGCTTGTATCTGCAGGTTAGCTTTTGAACAGGTTTGGTAGATGAAGGTTTACGCCGTCATGCTGCCGAAATTTACATAGAAATCACGCAAAACATACATTTGTATATGTATATGGCCTTAATTAGCGCAAAACAAATAACTCAAAAGAACGCAAAAATGCAAAAGAAAATGCCAAAAAGGCGAAAAATTTGCCGGAAGTGAACGGACGGTAGAGAGGGTTATCCCCAAAAAAAGAAAATAAAAAGAAACCTATAAGTTAGAAATGAAATGTTTAGAAATAAGAAATATGTAAAATGAAGTAAATATATTAATTTTGACATGTATTAAATTAAAATCAAAATGAATTAAATGAAAATGAAAATTAATTCCTAAAATGAAAATATACAAGTGTGCTAAAGTGACGAAAACGTCGATACTGCCTCGAAATGCGTGCCCATGGAAATAGGAAACACAAAATATGGTAACTTCCTCGTATTTACTAAAACAATAACCCGTAGGAATAGGAAATTATTCGTTATGGAATTAGGAAAGATCCAACGCGGAAAATCACAGAAGTTGAGCTGAGGAAGAGGCGCAGCATGAGCTGCGTCCCTTTGAAGAGGCGCAGCAGGTGTTGCGCCTGTTCCCGGGTGTGTCTGCTCTGGCAGATTTTAGGAAACATAAATTAGTATAAATAGAGACGTCGATAGAGCTTTTATTCACACAATTCTTCCGTCTCTTCTTTGTCTTTATCACATAAAATTCCTAATATAAGCACTCATCATGAATACTTTAGAGATTCGCCTAAAAGAATGGACCAACGAGTTTTCCAACATGGAGAAATACGACATGGGTGCCTATAACCTTGGATCGTTGTTGAGTTTGAAGCTTATCAAGGTTGTCAAACCGTTCTTAGATGCTTGTCTTAACTATTGGGACCTAAATCATCATGTTTTTGCGTTCCTTGGAGGCGATATTTGCCCATTTCTTGAAGAAATTGCTGCGATTGGTGGGTGGGACCCAGAACACTTGCCCGCTATTCCTTCTACTTCGCAAGGGTATAAGAGCAAATTTAGAGACTTGCTGGGATTGACTAAACTTGAGGTGGACCATCTAGTGACCTCGAAAGGAGTGCGAATGTTGGACTTTATTGACCGATTCATTAATAGGGCCAACCCCACCGTTTCTCATGTTGCTAGGCGAAGAGCCGTTGGATTTTGCTTGTTGCATGTGTATGTCTTCCAAAGGCATGTTGATGAAGACTTGTGTGACACCCCCATACTCCAAGTGCCTTAGCATGACCACTCAGGTATGAAGACATCACCATCTCGGTTGCCCGAGGCATGATATTCATAAGACAATAAAGAAACAACTTTAAATAATATAAATTTAGTGAAAGTACATCTGATAACAAATCCCAAAATACGGGTACAAGTTCTCAAAACCAACTTTTACTGAAATACTGAAAAGTCATAAAAACTAATAACACTACAGCGGAAGACTTCTATCGTCAGACGGTGGCACCTCCCAGCATTTCCAATACTCAACTCAAACCTGCTCAATTACTGCTCACCATCCCCGAATGGATCACCGTAGGTTTTACAAAACAACTCCGGGGTCAGTACTAATCACACAACTCAATATACATATATCAACAATAAGATAAACAGACAGCTGAACTATCACACACACACAACCACACCAATTCCAACAATCTCAACCACTGACTGTCCACTGGACCAGCCTTGCCAGTGGGGGACCGCAACCGTACCCACCAAATCCCCGCTCCTCATAATGAGCGATAACCCTGTCCATTAATGTGCACATCCCTTCTGTGGCGGGTTCCACAGAAGGCGAAACTAGGGCGTGAAGCAACTCCCGCAAGTGACCCCACTCAGCCGAGGACACGCCTCGAGAACCATACACAACAAGCACAATCACAACCACAATCACAACCGTCACAATACAATTACTACATTAAACAATCAATCTCAACACATCAATCATCCCATTATGGGACTAATACTGAGTAGGAAATCCTACCCGGAAAGCACACTATCAGACGGTCTCTACTGCTGTATCAAAAAGCTTCCTCTACGAAACCTCCTCCTATCATACAACATACAAATGCTACCAAATCACGTACTACTCAAAAACCCCCAAATCTCTAAATTAGGGTTTAACCAAATCAAAGGACAGACAACAAAAAGGGTACATAGATCTTACCCTCGACGCAAGGATCTCAACGGTATAACCAACGATGAGAACCGACCTTCCAAACTCCGGGATTTGCTAACAATGCGATTAGGATTAAGAATGTAGTTGCTTTCTCTCTTTAATCAGTAGATTAGGTTTTGCAAAAGTGTTTAGAATGATGACGATGAAGGTTATATATCTTAATCGCATAATTAACAAAACCCGAGAAAAACCCCCCGTAAACCGGCTACTCGATCGAGTACCCAAGGCTACTCGATCGAGTATCCTAGTTACTCGATCGAGTACCCAACAGGTCCGAAACTTTTCTAAAACGCAACTTACCCTTACTCGACAGAGTAAGGCCTACTCGATAGAGTACCCGAAGACTCATAAATACGGAGTATTACAGTCTTCCCTCCTTAAAAAGAACTTCGTCCCCGAAGTTCAAAGCACTACTAAACAAAGGTACTCCCACCACGCTACTGACTAAACAACCAAAACAAAACTCAACATAAAACGTGCTACTAACCCAACTCATCCCGACAAACATACCGACACAACATACAACAAAAGGGTATAAAACGGTTAAAACTCTTTGCGATCATCTCCTACCCCCCAAAAGAAACAAGGTTACGTCCTCGTAACCATACATACCTGATCAAAAAGACAAGGGTAACGCCCTTTCACAGCTTCCTCTGGCTCCCATGTAGGTTCCTCAGTCTCGTGGTTAGACCAAAGGATCTTAAGTAAAACTGTCTCACCACTCCTAGTCTTCCTAACCTTTCGGTCAAGAATCTGCTTGGACACCTCAAGATATGATAAGGACTCATCTAGCTCTAAGTTCTCTGCCTCTAACACATGTGATGGATCACTTACATACTTCTGCAGCTGCGATACATGGAACACATTATGCACTCTCTCTAACGCAGCTGGTAAAGCCAGACGATATGCAACTTCCCCAACTCGCTCCAAGATCTCATAAGGCCCGATAAACTTCTGACTTAGCTTGCCCTTCTTCCCAAATCTCATAACTCCACGCATAGGGGACACTTTCAGAAGGACCTTGTCCCCAACCTGAAACTCTATATCCCGGCGATGTAAATCTGCATAACTCTTTTGTCTATCCTGAGCTGCTCTCATCCGTTCCTTGATCATCTTAATCTGTTCCACCATCTCATGCACCATCTCTGGTCCTAAAACCACTGCCTCAGCACTATCGTCCCAACAGATCGGACTCCTACATCTCCTCCCATACAAAGCCTGAAACGATGCCATATCGATACTAGTGTGATAGCAGTTATTGTAAGAAAACTCTATCAAATCCAACCTCTGTTCCCAGCTACCACCAAAATCCATCACACAAGCTCGCAACATATCCTCAAGAGTCTTGATTGTTCTCTCAGTTTGTCCGTCTGTCGCAGGATGAAACGCTGTACTCATCTTCAAAGTTGTTCCCAACGATTCCTGCAACTCTTTCCAAAACCTTGATATAAATCTCGCATCTCTATCAGACACTATGTCCTTATGGACTCCATGTAACTTAAGCACGTTCTTTCGATAGACCATAGCCAATTGTGCTTTAGCCCATGTATCCTTCATTGGAATAAAGTGAGCTGACTTGGTCAGTCGATCCACTATTACCCAAATGATGTTGTTACCTTGTTGACTCTTTGGCAAACCCACGATAAAATTCATGGAAATGGATTCCCACTTCCACTCAGGTACCTCTAAAGACTGAATCTTACCCTGTAGTTGTCGCTGTTCCCCTTTAACTCTTTGGCATGTCAAACAACGGGACACAAACTCAGCTGTCTCTTTCTTCATCCCAGGCCACCAAAACGTATTCTTTAAATCTTTGTATAACTTATCTCCACCTGGATGAACTGAATATGGTGTGCAATGCGCCTCTGTCATGATAGTCTTTTTCAACTCCTCGTCATTAGGGACACACCACCTACCATCAAACCTCAAGCTACCATCTGTGTGAAAGGAAAATCGGGACACTGCCCCTTTCTCAACTCCAGCTCTCCACTCAACTATCTTAGGATCCAATGCCTGCTTACCTCGAATATCATCATAAAACTCAAGCTGTACTGTCGTATCACCCATGGTATCTCCTTTCTGCATCATATGTATTCCAAACCTCGCTACCTCATCTCTCAGCCTCATCAAAGTTAGAGCTGTACACAGAGAATGTACACTCTTCCTACTCAAAGCATCAGCAACTACATTGGCCTTCCCTTCATGGTAGATAATTTCCATGTCATAATCGCCAATCAGCTCCATCCACCTCATCTGTCTCATGTTCAACTCCTTTTGAGTGAAGATGTACTTGAGACTCTTGTGATCAGAAAATACCTTAAAGATTGCTCCATAAAGGTAATGTCTCCATATCTTGAGAGCAAACACAACTGCACCCAACTCCAGATCATGAGTAGGGTAGTTCTCCTCATAAGGCTTCAATTGCCTAGAAGCATAGGCAATCACTTTACCGTTCTGCATCAACACACATCCCAACCCATTCTTTGAGGCATCAGTATAAACCTCAAAGTTCTCGATCCCTTCAGGTAATGCTAAGATAGAAGCCGTGGTCAAATGCTCCTTTAATGTTTGGAACGCTTTCTCACAACTCTCATCCCAAGGAAACCTGTTCTCTTTCCTCATCAACGCTGTCATAGGTCTAGCTATCTTGGAGAAATCCTTCACGAATCGTCTGTAGTAACCAGCTAAACCCAGAAAACTCCTGATCTCAGCAACATTCTTTGGTGCTTCCCACTTTGTCACTGCTTCAATCTTTGCCGGATCCACAGCTACTCCATCTTTAGAGATCACATGCCCCAGAAAAGCAACTTTCTCTAACCAGAACTCACACTTGGACAGCTTAGCATATAGCTCATGCTCCCTCAAAGTTTGCAACACAACCCTCAGATGCTCCTCATGCTCCTCCTTAGTCTTGGAGTAGACTAAGATATCATCGATAAACACCACTACAAACTTGTCCAAAAACTGTTTAAAGATCCTATTCATCAAATCCATAAAAACTGCCGGTGCATTAGATAACCCAAACGGCATCACTACGTACTCATAATGACCATACCTCGACGTGAAAGCTGTCTTTGGTATGTCCACTTCTCTAATCTTCACCTGATGATACGCCGGCCTCAAATCAATCTTAGAAAAGACTGATGCACCACTCAACTGGTCAAACAAGTCATCTATCCTTGGCAAAGGATACTTGTTCTTCACTGTCACTCGGTTCAACTCTCTATAGTCTATGCACAACCTCAAACTCCCATCCTTCTTCTTCACAAAAAGTACTGGTGCTCCCCACGACGATACACTAGGTCTAATGTATCCCTTCTCTATCAGATCATCCAACTGTTTCCTAAGTTCCTCCATCTCCTTAGGTCCCATACGGTACGGTGCTTTAGAGATTGGCCCCGTCCCTGGTTTCAACTCTACTGTGAAATCAATCTCTCTTCTCGGCGGCAACCCCGAAATCTCCTCTGGAAACACATCCTCAAACTCTCCCACCACTGGTATCTGATCAACTGTCGGACTCTCGATCCGGTCATCTCTCACATGGCACAATATCAAAGGACATCCCTTCCTCAGATATGACTTCAAGGTAACAGCTGCAATCAACTTAACTTTGGGTTTGACTAGAAACCCACGATAAGACACACTAACACCCTTAGGACCTCTTAAAGACACCTTCTTTTGATGACACTCTATCTTAGCTTTATACTTTCCTAGCCAATCCATCCCAACTATCATCTCAAAACCGTCAAAAGGAAACTCTAGCAAGTCTACAGGTAGGTCAACTTGCCCAACTATCATAGGTACATCTCTATATAACCTCTCATATGGTACAGACTTACCCGAAGGTATAAAAACTTGCTCGCTTACAGACTCATATACCCTCAAACCCAACCGCTTAATATGACTCGAAGATACAAACGACTGAGAAGCCCCCGAATCAAACAAAACAAAGGTATGAATACCATTAACAAGAAAAGTACCTGTGATAACGTGTGCATCCTCCTCAGCTGCTTGCTTCTCCATCATGAGTAGCTTTCCACTGGTCTTCTGCCCACCACCCTGGACAGTACTGGCTGAGGTGGTCGGCTTAGCACCCGACCCTTGATTGTTGTTGTTGTTAACCGGTGGTTTCTGATAGGAATTACCACCGTTGCGGTTGCCTCCACTCTGGTAGCTCTGACTTCCCCGGTTTGGCCATGACCCGGCCGGCCTATTGCTCGCATAGCTCTGCGCAGGTCTCTGGAAAGTTCCTGGTGCACTTGTGCACTCATGTCTCTTGTGGCCTACACCACCACAACTATAGCAGGTCACTCCCCAACTACTACTAACACTTCCATGGCCACGCCCAAAGGAAGCCCCAGCACTGAACCCTGACCCAGAAGAAAACCCTTTTGACTGATTGTGGTTGCCTTTCTTGTGATTAGATTGGCCACCACCTTCGCTCTCAGACTTCCTTTTCGCACCACCTAACCTCTCCTGAGCCATCTCCACCAACCTCTCAGCTCTCGTAGCCCTCTCATAAGCTTCCTTAACATCAGTAAGGACTCCCACGGGTAGCTTATCCATAATCTTAGGGGTCAACCCCCTCTCAAACCTCAGTGCTAAGTTCTCCTCGCTCAAACCCATGTCCTCAGCATACCTAGACTTGTCATTGAACTGCCTGTAGTACTCGGCCACAGACATCTCGGCGGTCATCTTAAAACTATCAAACTCTTCTCTCAGCTTACTCCTCACATGCTCCGGTACAAACTCCTTTCTCATAACCCTACGAAACTCTTCCCAAGGTATAGCAGGTAGACCTTGGTTTGCATATATCTCCTTAGCGCTCACTTTCACCGTATCCCACCACTTGCCAGCTGCCTCCCTCGGATATAACGCAGCCTGTTCCACTCTCATCTCATCAGGACAGTGAACCAAATCTAATATGTTCTCCATCTCTCTAAGCCAGCTATCAAGAAGGTTAGGCTCCCCAACTCCCTTATACTCTTTCGGGTTAAACCTCGCTATATAGAGGCTGATTTTAGAGTGATCAACCTCTTTCTCGTTATCCTTATCCTTATCTTTATCTTTCCCCACAGTCTTTAAAGCCTCGGTAAGATCATCCTGATGCTCCAGCATCTTAACGATGTCATCTATGTTCATAAGCTCAGCTCTTGCATACAACGCATTCTTCTTAGGCGGCATCTTGAAACTATAACAGAAAAAGGGGTGGATATAAACATACGCGCCAAACCTCAAAACACGAAAGCAAACTGTCCAGACTCTACTCGATTGAGTTCCCCCACATACTCGATCGAGTACCGGGCTACTCGATCGAGTGCCCAACATACTCGATCGAGTGCCCCCAACTCCAGACCTCAAACAGACCTTCTGATCTCCAACATACTCGACCGAGTACGAGTGACCCCTTACTCGATCGAGTACCCCTAGTTACTCGATCGAGTACCCTAAAACTCGATTCTGGACTCAAAATCGTCAAAAACCCACCCGATCAAGTCAGTCCCACTCGATCGAGTCATGCTAACTCAAAAACACTTCCCGCATGCTATATCATAGTCTAACATGCTAAAAACTTTATAAAGCCAACATTATATCATAGATAAACATATAATGCTACGCATCTTTTCATACGATCTACGAAATCATTATATCATGTTATTAAATGCCACATTATAAACATCCAACATGTTTTCATTCCAACAACGAGTCTACATATATCATCAATCTTTCTTTCATATTCTCAGCTTTTACTTCTCCAACAGTTACGCACATTTCATCACATTCACACACAGATTAACCAAACAACACATACGACCTTGACATACATCCCCCCATGTGACAGGTTCAAAATTGTAGGGCGAGTTCGCGACTTCAGGACGTCTCCCAAGCCTTTGCATTAGCTCCTACAACCTTTACCCCGGGTTCGTTTTAATTGACTCCCTATGTTCATTAGGTTCATTGGTTACAGGTTTCAGGATCAACGCTCTGATACCATTTGTGACACCCCATACTCCAAGTGCCTTACCAGGACCACTCAGGTATGAAGACATCACCATCTCGGTTGCTCGATGCATGATATTCATAAGACAATAAAGAAACAACTTTAAATAATATAAATTTAGTGAAAAGTACATCTGATAACAAATCCGAAAATACGGGTACAAGTTCTCAAAACCAACTGTTTACTGAAATACTGAAAAGTCATAAAAACTAATAAGACTACAGCGGAAGACTTCTATCGTCAGACGGTGGCACCTCCCAGCTAACCCAATACTCAACTCAAACCTACTCAATTACTGCTCACCATTCCCGAATGGATCACCGCAGGTTTTACAAAACAACACCGGGGTCAGTACTAATCACACAACTCAATATACATATATCAATAATAAGATAAACAGACAGCTGAACTATCACACACACACACAACCACACCAATTCCAATAATCTCAACCACTGACTGTCCACTGGACCAGCCCTGCCAGTGGGGGACCGCAGCCGTACCCACCAAACCCCCGCTCCTCATAATGAGCGATAACCCTGTCCATTAATGTGCACATCCCTTCTGTGGCGGGTTACACAGAAGGCGAAACTAGGGCATGAAGCCACTTCCGCAAGTGACCCCACTCAGCCGAGGACACGCCTCGAGAACCATAGACAACAAGCACAATCACAACCACAATCACAACCGTCACAATACAATTACTACATTAAACAATCAATCTCAACACATCAATCATCCCATTATGGGACTAATACTGAGTAGGAAATCCTACCTGGAAAGCACACTATCAGACGGTCTCTACTGCTGTATCAAAAAGCTTCCTCTACGAAACCTCCTCCTATCATACAACATACAAATGCTACCAAATCACATACTACTCAAAAACCCCCAAATCTCTAAATTAGGGTTTAACCAAATCAAAGGAAAGACAACAAAAAGGGTACATAGATCTTACCCTCGAGGCAAGGATCTCAACGGTATAACCAATGATGAAAACCGACCTTCCAAACTCCGGGATTTGCTAACAATGCGATTAGGATTAAGAACGTAGTTGCTTTCTCTCTTTAATCAGTAGATTAGGTTTTGAAAAAGTGTTTAGAATGATGACGACGAAGGTTATATATCTTAATCACATAATTAACAAAACCCGAGAAAAACCCCCCGTAAACCGGCTACTCGATCGAGTACCCAAGGCTACTCGATCGAGTACCCCCTTACTCGATCGAGTATCCTAGTTACTCGATCGAGTACCCAACAGGTCAGAAACTTTTCTAAAACGCAACTTACCCTTACTCGACAGAGTAAGGCCTACTCGATAGAGTACCCGAAGACTTATAAATACGGAGTATTACAACTTGAGAGGTGATCCTCGTCTTTTGGGCCTTGTTGAGCAAATGGAGCTGCGCAGGAGCCCAGCTTGTTTATGCTTAGGAGAGATATTATTGGGCTTGGATAATAGGAAAGCCAATCGTGACCTACCGTATTTGGGAAGTCCCGTCATCTTGCAGGTAGAAGAACATTTCTCTTTTCTTCTTGTTTTTTTTTTCTTCTCTTTTTTCGTTTTTTTCTTTTTTTTTTTTTTTGTTTTTTTTTTATGTCTAATACCTGCTTTTGGTAGGTGTGGCTTATGTAAAGGCTTCCATTGATCGAGCCCCCAGTTCATGTTCCTTCTTATCATGCTCGCTCGATCGCGATGAGGACCAGGCTGTACATGGTGGACTTCACTCGAGTCTGCGATTACTGGAAGAATAAATTGAAGAGTGATGATGGCCCTTTGATTAGGTGGATTGTACCGTGGTGGCACCTCAAATCTGTCACTGGAGTGTCTTCTTTGGATCATACTCGATTTGTGCGCCTTCCTGGCTTGGAATTCATGGTGTGCATCTTCCCTGAAAGGCTGATGAGACAAATTGGAATGAAGCAGATGATCCCGAAGCTTGATACCGTTCCGCAGACCGCCGTGGCGCTTACTATTGATAGTCGAAGAGAGTGGGCCATTAAATGGGCTCAAAGAAACATGTGGTTCTTGAACTTTTCTGCTAATGCCTTATGGGTATCGGATTCTTATCTGCGATGGAGGAAAGCTACTACTCCGGAAGAGCGCGAGAGATTGAGGAAGCGCGAGCCCGTTGATTACAAGGTGCGCGAGGTGGAAAAGGAGAAAGAGAAGCACCTGACCGAAGGAGAGGAGGAAGTCGGGTTTTGAGTCGTTCATCCTTCGAAGAAACCGAAGACTTCTCCTGCCGTGGAGATGGCGATGGGCAAGAATGGTAAGGCTAGGTGATCGAGGCCATTTCGTGTTCACAATTAAGTATATGTGGTCGTTGGTCAATGGTCGATACAAAACACAATTTATACTTCACAAACAACTCTACAATTAGTAAAGAGGCAAGTAAAGGTCGGATCCCAAGGGACGGGTATTGAAATGAGAATTCTATTGTAACTAGTGGTGTCTAGGGGTGTCACAAATTTGGTTGGTGTAGAAGGTTACTAAACTAGAATAACAATGAAAATAAACTAGCAAGATGAATAAAGTAAGGGGTGTAAACAATTGATTAAAGGCACTAGGGTGTCATGGGTTCATAGGGGAATCATGGGATATGATCATACAAACATGTTCTCAAATTATAAGCAAGCAATTATTGTTGTGATGGATTGAGTTGGGTTATATCTTACAATCCTAGGAAAGTTTGGGTCCCGGAGCCGAATCGATTAGATTGTACGACACCTACAAGTCGACTTAATCTTCCCTACTTAACAACAAGCATGGTCTAATGAGACTCGAGTTGAGTTATGTCTTACAAGTCTCATTGAAAAGATAGGAGATGATAGTAAATGCAAGGATTCATAGGCTTAGCATTTCATCAAACATAACATGTGCATGTATTAAGATCAAAACAAGCAAGCAAATAAGATATGAAAGCATATTAATTTAAGCATGAATCATTCCCCATGTTGGTTTCCCCTAATCACCCATTAAACCCTAGCTAAGAGACTACTCACTCATTATCATGTTGATCATGCTAGCAAGGTTGTCAATCATACTAACAATATGAAACATGATGAATAAATGAAAGTAATTAACAATAATTAAAAAGGGATTAAGAGATTATACCTACTAATGACTCCAATAATAAAGCAAGAATAATAGAAGTACTTGAATGCTAGATTGAGAGGTTGTCAATCTCCCAATAATAACCCAAATAATCTTCAATTACCCAAAATAAAGGATGAACAAAAGAGAGATTAAAGAACTAAAACTTGGATTAATACTTGATTACAATATTTGAGAGAGATTTGATTGATATTAACTACTCTAATTATTGATAAGAAGAACATGCCCCTCTAATTAGACTAATGGGGTATTTATAGTGAAAATTAGGGAGGATGCATTAGGGTTAACTAAGGGCTAAACTAGTAATTACACTTTTTAAGTTGAGCAAGGAGGACCCGGTATTTTCTGAGAGAAGGGCTTCTCTTTTCGTAGCTTGAAGAATGAAATCCGTGCTGTGCAGGAATCCGGGCGGATTAGAGTCGGGACGGCCGGATTTGGGCGGTGCAATCCGAGCGGATTCAGGAGAGGGACGCTCGGATTGTTGAGGGGGAATCCGAGCGGATTCCAAGGAGGGACGCTCGGATTGTTGAGGCTGGATGGACGGATTGTCTGCAATCCGTTCGGATTGTTGGTCAGCGTCAATTCTTCTTCTTTTCTTCCCTTTTCTTCATAAATTCCTTGGGGATCTCCTTGGGGACGCAAGGATCCTTTCTCAACATTGTTCTTCTACTATGATATGTACAAAGGCCTTCTAATCTTGTCTCTTCTTGATGCTTGCTCATTGAATACAATCAATTTAGCCTCGTTTTGCCATGAAAATGCAAGATTCTTACTCCTTTCCTACCAAGGGATCAAAATCTCAAAGAATATGCAAAACAAAGAACTAAAGACAAGAAATGACCCAAATAGGCACTAAAAAGCATGGGAACAAGGCTAATTCGGGGGCTAAATATGCGCTAATTATGGTCACATCAAATATCCCCAAACCGAACCTTTGCTCGTCCCGAGTAAAGAGGTGACAAAGACTAGGACCAATACTAACCTATCCTAATAATAATAGCCGATATGAGACAATTAGCGGGTCTCACTCCGCCCCTTCAACTCACAACAAGACAACCATGAGGTAGGATGCCTTCTTGCAAGGCAAGGTGGGTCTTGCCAAAATGGCGACACATCCAAACATTAAAGCACATAAAATCACATAATGGATGCATCTACAAAAAGAATATCCACTCCCTCATCAAGTGGCGGAAATTATCTACAAGGGAAGCAATTCAAGGGTACACAATCCTTCATAGATGCAATTTGTTCAAACTACTAAGCCTAGAAGGATACCAATAAATCACCTCCAAAATGTGTCAAGCTAGGGTACCTTTGTCCTCAATCGTTAAATGCTTTTGTCAAGAGTAGACTCCCTATGGTGTTAGAAACACTGGAGGATCGCGGAATTCCCCCTCTTGCCTAGACAAGAAGAAGGGTCGTCCCCTCTCAACCATGCACAAAAATGGATACGATGGATAAAGGGATCGATAGATATTTGAGTTTCACTTTGGGAGTTTGCTTTTGTTTTTGTTTTTCCCCCCAATTTCTTGTGGCATTTGACATTTGAGAACACTTTCTTTGCCATTTCTTTTTGATTTTTGGCATTTCAATACTTGACAAATTTCAACTTTTTGCATTTTCTTTTGAACATTTTCAAAGTCACCCCAATTAGTAACGAGGGTGCCTTGTATTTGAAGCTTAGGAGTTCTATTTTTGCTCCTCTTTTCATTTGATGCATTTTTGCAAACTTTCTTTTCTTTTCATTTCTTGAACTCAAATTGATTTCTTTTTTTGTGCCCATTCCCTTTTTGATGACAAAATGTATGGTAGAACATGGATGAATGATGGATGCATGGTTTCAAGGGTCACCTTGGAATAAACGGTAGCCAAGGAGTTATCACACCACAAGGTACTCTTGACTCGGCCTTAAACCATGGGTCAAAGGATACTAGCATGACACATCCTAGGGTGTTTTACAAGTATTCTAACAAGCAAAGTCTTAAGAATAAAAAGCATCTACTAGGGCCTATATACACTTGTCAAGCTTCCCAAGTAGACGGTTTCGCAAAATTTTTCTAACATGCAAACTACATGCCATGATGCAACTAACATATACACATCCTAATGCAAGTGATTCTACCAACTAATATGACATATAAACTAAATGCAAGTCCTAAGTTCACATTGTTTATACCGCATCAATCAAAATAAAGCCACATAGTCATTAACATAAAGAGGAAAAAGGAGATTGGAAAGATCATACCATGCGGTCTTCAATATCCTCATGTCTCGGATGTGGCGTAGTCAATCAAAGTGAACAAGGATAAACACAATATATACAAGACAATATATACAAAGGAAATGAACTTGTTTTTGGATTTTTCAATTTTTTCAATTTTTATGATTTTTGAAAATTTTCAATTTTTATGGTTTTTTGAATAAAAGTTAAGTGTTAGAATTCCCATCCCCACACTAATATGGGCATTGTCCTCAATGGCCAAAATGATGGAAATTATGCAAAGATGATGCATGATTTCTATACTAAATGCAATTCTATACTAAGCTACACTACATGATGCATGGTTTTTGTTATGACGGAGAGGATAATTTAGATTACCTCCCGTTGTGTATGCATTAACTTCCCCAAACCGAGTGAGACACTATTGCTAATGTCCAAGGATGGGTATAGTTCATGCACACACTATGCTATGCATGAAACTAGTTTTGTCATTTTGGATTTTACAAATGGGAACAATAAAAACACCTCAATGGTACCGAGGTGTGAGTCCTTTGATGTTGCTAGGACTAAACCAACAATGATCAAAATGAAATAAGATACAAAGAGATATAGACAAACCATGGGAGTGTAGGAGTCTCCAAGGCTTGCTAGTCTTCCATCATGCTATCATCATCACCACTTCCCTCATGAGAAGTGGTCACATTGCCACATTCCTTGTCACTTTCTTCTTCACTTTCTCCATGATCTTGTTCATCATCATCTTCACCATCTCTTTCTCCATCTCCACTTGCTTCTTCCTCAATATTATCATCAATTTCTTCACCATTTCCAACAACCTCATTATCTCCCACCACGTCCCTAGATGCACCCGGAAACAAGGCTTCTTTATCCGCCCAACTAGGCAAAGGACAAGATGGATCAAGGAGTCCTTGCCTAGCTAAATGTAGGAGGGGAGGATATTGAGCCAAATATGCATTCTTCCGATCTTCATAAGCTTGCTTGTGCATTGCTTGCATAAGAAGAGTGACATAGTCTTTCCCAATTTCAACTCCTTCCGGTTTGAACTCTTCATACACAAAGGGGTAAGGTGGTATAACAATGGAAGAGGAGGGGGTTTCATGATCACCCTTTTGTTGTTGAATGATGTACTCGGCTTCTTCGGATAGGGGAAGTAGATAGTTGGTCCGCTGGACACTTAGGCGACAAATCTTCGAGGGTAAGGTGAACGATCTAGCTTCACTAGTTAGCCATCCATATTTAGTGTCAAGGGGGTTATGGGCAACCCACTTGAACTTGTTGATCATAATGTGCATATTAATAAGATGGCCACCTTCCTTTGCCTTGTACTTGCTATCCTTATTGAAATTAGGATCAAAGTGCTTGGCTAGGACCGTGACTAGGCCGCCATTAACAATAACGGTTGTACCCTTCTTCCCATTATCAACATTAAGCCATCTATCAACCAATAGCCTCAAAGAATTGAAAGGCTTGGTGTGAATTCTTCCGACATTCAAAGCCGATTCAAGGAGAATAAAATCAAGTCTTGTGAAATGATTGGTGCCTTTCCTAGCAATTATGGTATTTCCCACAACTTTGTGCCATACTCTTATGCCCGGATGATGGACCAAAAGAGCACGACAAGCATGAAAATCATCAAATTTCTTCCCGGAGATTGCCTCCCAAAGAGGCTCGGGGTCATACTTTCCATAATGCTTAAGATATCTCGATTCATCGCTAAGACCCAAAATTTCACCTAATTCCTTAAAGGTAATGCGTCTACTAATTTTAGCTAGACGAAACTCAAGATTTTCCCTATCCTCAACTTTGGTGACTTTCAAAGAACTTAAGAATTCCAAGACAAGGGAGGGGTATGTTGATTCCTTTGTTTCAAACAATTTCTTCAAACCCATGGCATTGAAAAAGGCTTTTGTTTGTTCAAGAACACCCAATTTCTCCAAGGCATCATTACAAATGAATTTGGTGGATTGAATCGATTTCATAGCAAACTTGACAAATGTATTTCTATGGGTATCGGAAATAAAAGTTACCTCCGGATAATGCAAGAGTTGATCGATTACCGGAGTAGAAGGTGATGCTCCCATAGAAGTTTGTTGTTGTTGCACTTCCAAGTTTGGTGTTGATACCACCATTGCCAAAGCTTTCTTTGTTTGGAGAGCTTTTTGCCTTTGAGAGAGAGCCTTTGCCTTTGGTGCCTTTGTTGCTCCCTTTGTCCTTGCCATTTGATGAACTAACCAAGAAAAGAATCAAAAATCTTCAATTTGTAGGATGCCCAAATCGATTTGAAGGTGAAAGGCTTTGCCTTTATGAAATCAAAAATCGACTCAAAGGTTGAAGATTTTGTTCTTGGTTTTGATTTTTATTGAAGATGGAGTGATTGATTTGTTGTTTGAAGGATGGTTTGATTTGATTTTGGTGGATTTTGTTGAGGGTTTTTATTTTTGTGATGGAGAGGATGAGGGTTTTGATGTTGTGGGTAGGGTTTATGAATGAATGAAGGAAGGAATGAAGGTGGGAGGGTATTTAAAGAAGTCGAAATTTTCGAAAACGCAGGGGCAATCCGTGCGGATTAGGCCCAATCCGTGCGGATTCTGCAGCTTCAAAATTTTCAGAAGCTCGCCTAAAGACGGGCGGATTCTGGGGAATCCGCTCGGATTCTTCTGTGATGGGACGGGCGGATTTTCTTTGCGGGACGGACGGATTTCAGTCCAGAGAAATTTCTTTGTTTTCTTCAGCTGCAAAGACGGGCGTCTTCTTCACAAGACGGACGGATTCTATGAGACGGGCGTCTTTCCAGAAATCCGCTCGGATTCTTTAACAGTCAAGAATTCTTCAATTTCAGCTCAGGTCAGGACGGGCGTCTTCTCAGCAGGACGCTCGGATTGTTGAAGACGGACGGATTCTCAGGAATCCGCTCGGATTCTTCCCTGTTGTACACGGATTCAGCTCCACCCGTGCACAAACGCATTCCCTTATCATTCTTTCTTTCTTTCTTTCAAATCTTGTGTTCTTCATTGTGGGGGCACTACTAAGGCATGAATAGCCTAGGCAATTGCCATCCCCACACTAAGGTAAAGCACTACACATCAATTGAAGTCGTTAGTCCCTCCCTCACTTCTCTCTTACATGACAATTATTTTGATCAAAGTAAATAAATCCAAAATTGACAAAAATGCAATACAAGAATTGAAATGTAAGTTAGGGAGTTAGAAATATTTACAAGTGTTGGTTTAGGGAGGACTCCACCAAACTCTCATTCTTGATGAGATGTCAAGGGGGCATGTTCAAGGTGTTGTTGATGTTGCTCAACACCTTGAAAAAGTAATCAAAAGCTTGTTCATTATTGTGGTAGAGGTCCTCAATAGACCGTGGCCCTTGTTGTTGATCATGATCGAAGGCATGCCCAATGTAGGGATTAAAAATCCCTTCAAACTCGTCGTCCCAAAGACCACAAACTTCATTGAGTTGATCATTGAAAATCTCTTGCTTAGATGGAGACAACTCTCCCAATTTCTTCTCTTGGCCAATGAGGCCATCCTCTTCTTCCTTGGTTGATTTTGATGAGCCTTGCAAGCTCTCCTTGTCATAATTCACTTGCTCTTTGAATGGAGCATCTTCATCTTTCTTCTTCTATTGGAGTTCCGATCTCTTCCTTTCATCCTTCCGGCTATAATGATCAATCATGAAACATGGCTCATGCAAACGAGGAGCTCTCATGGTCTTGTCAAGATTAAAAGTTATGCTTTTATCTCCCACTTCTAGAGTGAGCTCTCCATGTTTCACATCAATCACCGCACCCGCGGTGTGTAGGAAAGGTCTTCCTAAGATGATTGGAATGTTGGAATCTTCCTCCATATCAACAATGACAAAGTCCACCGGGATGAAAAACTTCCCAATTCGCACGGGGACATCTTCCCATATCCCTAATGGTGTCTTCGTCGATCTATCAGCCATTTGAAGTGTGATATTGGTGCATTTAAGCTCTCCCATTCCCAACCTTTTACTCACCGAGTACGGCATGACACTCACACTAGCCCCTAGATCACATAAGGCTTTTTTGATCGTCGTGTCGCCAATGGTACACGGTATTGAGAAGCTTCCCGGATCCTTTAACTTTGGAGGTGAACTCCCTTGAAGTATTGCACTACTCACCTTAGTGAAGGCGATAGTCTCAAGTTTCCGGATCGACTTCTTCTTTGTGAGGATATCTTTCATGTACTTTGCATAGGCCGGAACGTGATTGATTAATTCCGTGAAAGGAATTGAGACTTCTAAGTTCTTCACAATCTACATGAACTTTCCAAGTTGATCATCAAATTTGGGCTTGGCTTGACGACTTGGAAAAGGAAGTCTAATCACAATGGGCTCCTTCTCTTTGGCCTTGTCCTCATTTTTCTTTGAACTTTCTTCTTTTGATGATTCTCCATCTTTGGAGTTTTGCACAATTTCTTCCTTTTCACTAGCTTCCACAACTTCATCCTCAACTTGCTTCTTCGGTGCTTCATACCTTGTATCACTTCTCAAGTGAATGGCACTAACCGTTTCATGTCTAGGGGGATTACTTTGAGGTGGTAATTGCCCCTTTTGTCTTTGTGAGCTTGAAGATGCTAGTTGAGTCAATTGTGTTTCCAACATCTTGGTGTGAGCTAGAATGTTGTTGATGGTGGTGTCTTTTGCTTGGCTATCTTTTTGCATTTGAGTGAAAAATTCTTGTTGATTCTTTTGCATTTGGAGGACCGCTTTTTGGACATCAAAACCTTGGTCATTTTGGTGATTGTATGGATTTTGATTTTGGTAGCCTTGGTTTTGATTGTAAAAGGGTCTTTGATTTTGGTTTCTCATGGGTGGTGGAGTGTATGTTGTTTGAGGGTTTTGAACATTTTGGCTTTTGTATGAGAGATTTGGATGGAACTTGGTGTTTTCATTGTAAAAATTTGAATAAGGGGTACCACTTTTGTAAGCTTGGAAAGCATTAACTTGTTCGGTTGTTCCCCTACACTCACTTGGGTCATGACCCAAAGTTCCACAATTCTCACATATCCCACTTGGGATTGATGAGGATGCCGTCATGGCATTGACATGATGCTTTGATGATTTTGAGTTTTCCTCAAGTCTAGCCATAGCTTGTTCAAACTTCAAGTTGATTGTGTCAATGTGAGCACTAAGTTGAGCACCCAATTGAGTAACGGAGTCCACTTCATACTTTCCTCCTCTAGTAGCCTTGCGAGGTCTACTATATTGTGAATTATGGACCGCCATTTCCTCAATCTTGTTCCATGTTTGATTGTCATCAATTTCGGTGAACATTCCATTTGATCCCATATTGAGAATGTTCCTAGAATCTTCATATAAACCATTCCAAAATTGTTGTACCAAAAACCATTCGCTAAGTCCATGGTGAGGACATGAGCGACAAATACCTTTGAACCGCTCCCAAGCTTCATACAAAGATTCTTCATCCCTTTGCTTAAAACCCGTAATTTGAGCTCTTAGCATGTTGGTCTTTTCCGGTGGGTAGAATTTTTTGTAGAAAGCTAGAGCAAACTTCTTCCAAGAATCTATTCCAAGGGTGGCCTTATCAAGGCCCTTCAACCATTGCTTTGCGGTGCCGATTAAGGAAAAAGGAAATAATACCCATCTAATTTGGTCTTGAGTCACGCCCGTTTGAGAGATAGCATCACAATAGTCACAAAAGGTTTCCATATGAGAATGAGGGTCTTCACTAGGCATCCCCCCAAATTGGCTCCTCTCAACTAGTTGGATGAAGGCGGACTTGGCAATAAAATTTCCGGTGAGATGTTGCGGTGTAGGAGTACCATTTGGTAGATTCTCCTCGGTGGGTATAGAGTGTGACGAGAATTTAGGCATTGTAGGTGGATTTTGTGGGATATTGTGTAATGGGTTCTCTTCTCCTTCTATTGGGAAAGGATTGACAAACTCACTAGTGGGTTGAACAACTTCACCAACACCTCTCAAATTCCTCCTAACAAGTCTCCTATTATTCGTCAAGGTTCTTTCGATTTCACGGTCAAAAGGTAACAAATCACCTTGTAACCTTCTAGACATGCAAAATATCAAACAACTCAAAAACAATTAGAACAAACCTTGAGGAGTTTTACTTCCCCAAGGTGAAGAAAGACACAACTAATAGCAATAAAAAGAAATCTTAAATCAATTAAACACCGTCAAGAACGGCGCCATTTTTTGATCGAGGCCATTTCGTGTTCACAATTAAGTATATGTGGTCGTTGGTCAATGGTCGATACAAAACACAATTTATACTTCACAAACAACTCTACAATTAGTAAAGAGGCAAGTAAAGGTCGGATCCCAAGGGACGGGTATTGAAATGAGAATTCTATTGTAACTAGTGGTGTCTAGGGGTGTCACAAATTTGGTTGGTGTAGAAGGTTACTAAACTAGAATAACAATGAAAATAAACTAGCAAGATGAATAAAGTAAGGGGTGTAAACAATTGATTAAAGGCACTAGGGTGTCATGGGTTCATAGGGGAATCATGGGATATGATCATACAAACATGTTCTCAAATTATAAGCAAGCAATTATTGTTGTGATGGATTGAGTTGGGTTATATCTTACAATCCTAGGAAAGTTTGGGTCCCGGAGCCGAATCGATTAGATTGTACAACACCAACAAGTCGACTTAATCTTCCCTACTTAACAACAAGCATGGTCTAATGAGACTCGAGTTGGGTTATGTCTTACAAGTCTCATTGAAAAGATAGGAGATGATAGTAAATGCAAGGATTCATAGGCTTAGCATTTCATCAAACATAACATGTGCATGTATTAAGATCAAAACAAACAAGCAAATAAGATATGAAAGCATATTAAGTTAAGCATGAATCATTCCCCATGTTGGTTTCCCCTAATCACCCATTAAACCCTAGCTAAGAGACTACTCACTCATTATCATGTTGATCATGCTAGCAAGGTTGTCAATCATACTAACAATATGAAACATGATGAATAAATGAAAGTAATTAACAATAATTAAAAAGGGATTAAGAGATTATACCTACTAATGATTCCAATAATAAAGCAAGAATAATAGAAGTACTTGAATGCTAGATTGAGAGGTTGTCAATCTCCCAATAATAACCCAAATAATCTTCAATTACCCAAAATAAAGGATGAACAAAAGAGAGATTAAAGAACTAAAACTTGGATTAATACTTGATTACAATATTTGAGAGAGATTTGATTGATATTAACTACTCTAATTATTGATAAGAAGAACATGCCTCTCTAATTAGACTAATGGGGTATTTATAGTGAAAATTAGGGAGGATGCATTAGGGTTAACTAAGGGCTAAACTAGTAATTACACTTTTTAAGTTGAGCAAGGAGGACCCGGTATTTTCTGAGAGAAGGGCTTCTCTTTTCGTAGCTTGAAGAATGAAATCCGTGCTGTGCAGGAATCCGGGCGGATTAGAGTCGGGACGGCCGGATTTGGGCGGTGCAATCCGAGCGGATTCAGGAGAGGGACGCTCGGATTGTTGAGGGGGAATCCGAGCGGATTCCAAGGAGGGACGCTCGGATTGTTGAGGCTGGACGGACGGATTGTCTGCAATCCGTTCGGATTGTTGGTCAGCGTCAATTCTTCTTCTTTTCTTCCCTTTTCTTCATAAATTCCTTGGGGATCTCCTTGGGGACGCAAGGATCCCTTCTCAACATTGTTCTTCTACTATGATATGTACAAAGGCCTTCTAGTCTTGTCTCTTCTTGATGCTTGGTCATTGAATACAATCAATTTAGCCTCGTTTTGCCATGAAAATGCAAGATTCTTACTCCTTTCCTACCAAGGGATCAAAATCTCAAAGAATATGCAAAACAAAGAACTAAAGACAAGAAATGACCCAAATAGGCACTAAAAAGCATAGGAACAAGGCTAATTCGGGGGCTAAATATGCGCTAATTATGGTCACATCACTAGGCCTCGAGAAAGACCGTTGGTGATTAGGTCTGAAGTGGCGCAGGAGTGTCCGGCTCGAGGTCGCGACAAGAAGTATGACAAGAATGACAAGGGCAAAAATAAAATGGAAGAATAGCCCTAGTCTTTATTATTGTTTATTATTATTATTATTATTGTAATAAAAAGGTGGGGGTTTTTAGAATCCTAGCTTATTTTTATTTATTATTATGTGGCGTATTATTATTTAAGAAAAGAATGAAAAAAATAAAAAATAAAAAAAGTTAAATGGTTATGAAACCACTGTGATTTTCTATTTATTATTCTTGTCGAATTCCAAATGCAATGACAATGTTCTTCTATTCACACTTTAAAAAAATGGGTTGTATCCCGCGAAGGATTGCCTACGTATTCATTTAGAAAATGAAATCAAACCCTTGCACGTAGTTCGAGTAAATTTAAAAGAATAATTGTTCTAAGCAAGAGCTTGTAACGAACTTAGAAAATAAGCATGAGCTTTTGCTTACTCTGAAGGTGCAAATTTAGTTTATTTGATGATATGAGGATGTCAAATTTGTCAAAATGCAGGAGCAGAGTGACATTGGCTACGTTTTGGCCTGGCCAGGGGCCGGTTTATTTAGTGCCACAAGAGCGACACATGAGGTTACGCGAGGCGCGTTTTTGTCCCTATTCTAGGCATAGTACCGTTTCAATTGGTCAAGGTTTTTCGGGTTGGAAAACTCATTCCCATCTAGGTCTGTGATCCTAACTGCACCCCCTGGAAGTATGGATTTGACTAGAAATGGTCCGGCCCAATTAGGTTTGAATTTTCCCCGTGGATCAACAGGTAAAAGAGCTCTAACCGATTTGAGCACTAAGTCTCCTTCTTTGATGTTCCTGGGTCTAACCCTTTTGTTGAAAGCGCGTTTGATACGTGCTTGATATGTTTTGACATTGTGCAAGGCGCGTAGCCTACGTTCATCCAGGAGGATGAGTTCCTCATATCTATCCCTCTTCCAGTCGGCTTCTGGGATTTGACTTTCGAGTAAGATGCGCAAAGATGGTATCTCTAACTCGACTGGTTGTACAGCTTCCATGCCGTAGGTCAAATAGAAAGGAGTGGCCCCAGTGGGCGTCCTAAAAGAAGTGCAATATCCCCATAAAGCAAAGGGTATCTTGCTTGGCCAATCTCGGTAGTTGTCAATCATTTTCTTGAGAATTGTGACAACATTCTTGTTTGCTGCCTCTACCGCGCCATTAGTCTGTGGTCTATATGGCGAGGAGTGGTGATGTCTAATTTTGTACTTGGCTAGCAATTGTTCAGTCTCGGCTTGGAAATGTGATCCATTATCACTAATGATCTCATGTGGGCAACC
This sequence comes from Silene latifolia, assembly GCF_048544455.1. Taxonomy (NCBI): domain Eukaryota; kingdom Viridiplantae; phylum Streptophyta; class Magnoliopsida; order Caryophyllales; family Caryophyllaceae; genus Silene; species Silene latifolia. Next base: position 21,962,763 of record NC_133534.1, read on the forward strand.
GTATCGACAGATGATGTTGTTTTGTATGAACTTTGCCACGTTATTAGCTGTGAGACTAGAGTAGGAAGCCGCTTCTACCCATTTGGTGAAGTAATCGATAGCCACTAGAATGAAACAGTGACCTCCTGTTCCGGCTGGGGTTATCTTCCCGATTATGTCGATTCCCCAGGCAGAAAATGGCCAAGGAGATGTCATTGTATAGAGCAATGAAGGAGGGACATGTTGTACGTTCCCGAAGATTTCGCAATTGTGGCAATGTCTTACGTATTTGATGCAATCGGATTCCATTGTGGTCCAATAGTACCCCAAACGTGTGATTTTCTTTGCCATCATGGGTCCACTCATGTGAGGACCGCATTCTCCATCGTGGACTTCTTCCATCAATTTTCGTACCTGTGAATGATCAAGGCAACGTAGGATTACACCAAGAGGTGTTCTTTTGTATAACTCTCCTTGTATGAGAACGTATTGGGAAGCTAGTAGGCGTATAGCACGTTGTCCCCTCTTGTCCATATCCGGTGGATAGGTACCATTGAGCTTGAAATTTAGGATTGCTTGGAACCAGGGTTCCTGTGCGATTTCCTCTTCGTCGGTGATTTGATGGACGTATGCCGGCTCCGACCGTCGTTCGATACATAAAGGCATTTCCAGCATGTCATCTGGCATATTAATCAAAGATGCAAGTTTTGCAAGAGCTTCTGCAAATTGATTTTCTTCTCGAGGTAGATGAAGATGTTAGTTATTTAGACCATAATAATACTCATCTTATGATATTAAAATAACAAATTAATTATAAATGGTCTAAATCTACATGCATGCAAAAGAAATGTATAAAGGATGGTTTTAAACCACCTTAAGACAAAAGTTCCTTACATTGCTATAAGGCAAATATGGGCACTACAAGGTCTCCTACCTTTATAGTTCTTGAGTTTTTCTACTTTAGATGATCCTCCAAGAACACCAATTACCAATATAGGTAATCTCCTTTGGTGGCACCCAAGATTAACCCAAAAATACTACTAAAACTAATAACTAGTTAATTATAGTAGTAACCTTGTAGTTGTATTTTGATGTACTAATTAATATTATTACCTTGATAATATTATTAGTTATGTTTTTATATGTGTTTTAAGATAAAACTTATGAACAAAATAAGAAGAAAAAATGGTCTCCAAGTGATGTAGAGGGTCACGGTTTTGGTGCCTTCAAGTGACCAAGTTTTCTTCAAATTTTTTCACCCATGAATTAGGTGAATATTAGGGTATTTATAGCAAAATATGGGGAACATTCTTATGTGTATAATACAAAAAAATGAACACTTGTTAGCCTTTGAAAAAACCGGAGCATATGGCCTAATTTGTGTCCATTTTGGTTTTCGACATTTGCCCCACAAATGCTTATAAGTCTTATATTTAATTATCTTACATAATTAAATATTAATTTAATTATTTAACACTTAAATAATATAAATCAACTACCAATTACTACTTAACCATTAAGTAATCATAAGACCAATTTATCAACAGACAATGTGTCAATATTAACCCATTTAGCTAATTTTACAACCTCTTGTAAAATTTAATAGATAATTGATTCAACCTCAAAACATATACACATATCGTATATAACTAATTAATTAACAATTAATTAATAAATTATAATCATTTATTATTTAAATATCTCATAATTAAATAATAAATCTCTTTATCCCGAGTTCGCAACCCGTCATCAAATAATACACTTACTTGACTAATTAAAAGTCAAGTAATACAAGGAATTAATTATCTCGTATCTCATACAAATAATTAATTTATTCTATTTGGGTGTCATCTTATAGGTGTGACCTAAAGGGATCAGCTGATCACCGCCGTCACACGACAGTAATATCAAACTCTAGTCAGTCAATCATTACCGATTAACGATGACCAGCTGACAAATAAATAAATAAATCCCTGATATTCCTTTTACGAGATTTAATATGTAAACGCACTCATTGTGGAGGACACTACTCCAACAATCTCCCACTTGTCTGACACAAGTGTGCGTTACCAATTCTCTTGTCCAATAATATCTCCCACTCAATGCAAGATGTCTTTCAGGTCGTTCTTGCACGTGATCATATCATAAAGTGGTTTCCTCGATCAGGAGAATGACTGTCTGACCGGATAATCTACTATAGATATCATCCGAGAGTGGCCACGCATTCACAGTCATTTCTCCTCGAGTGGCCTTGAGATAAAATATGACTTATAAGGACAATCCTGTTGACCTATTTTCTTCATTCGATACAGATCACAATGACCCAGAAAATGCTCATCGGCCTCCTTTTACGGTGCGACCTAGAACAAAAACCAAAGTCACCGGAAAATCGTACCAACTCAGACAAATAGTCACCAGTCTAAAGAATTGACTCGAAGGAATAAATAGAAATCCTCGCCACGACCCAGCAATTAAAGGACTCTATAAACGGTCACTGTCCGATAAATTGTCTCACAATATGCCTATGTAATCGACCAGTCATCACTATGACTATATGACAGTCGAACCTGTCATCTATTGCCTTACAATCTAGTCACTCCGAGACGTCACCTCATTAAGTAACTAGGGACAAAATACAATGTTAATCCAGTTCACTTAATAGGGTTCGACATTGTCTTTACAACCTATTTGGAGAAAACAAAGTATATAAATTCAGACATAAAACTGAATATAACGATAAATGTAACTTATCACATATGAATAATAAATACAATATTTTATTATTACATATCAAATAATTTACATCAGTTCTGGCATTCGTCTCAAACCCATCGAAACTACATGACTATCATGTTTAGCTTGAGACAATGGCTTGGTTAAAGGATCAGCGATGTTGTCAACTGTCCCAACCTTACAAACTGTAATTTCTTTCCTTTCGATTAAATCTCTAATTACATGAAATTTCCTAAGTACATGTCTAGACTTGTTACTAGACTTGGGCTCTTTTGCTTGAAAAATAGCCCCACTGTTATCACAATACAAAGTGATAGGATCCTCGGCGGTCGAAACTACTTTCAGTCCCTCTAAAAATTGCCTAATCCAAACAGCCTCTTTTGCAGCTTCTGAGGCTGCAATGTACTCACCTTCCGTTGTAGAATCAGCAGTCACAGACTCTTTAAAACTTCTCCAGCAAACCGCTCCTCCGTTCAACAAAAAGACAAAACCAGCCTGGGATTTTAAATCATCCCTATCGATTTGGAAACTGGCATCCGTATAACCTCTTATACGTAATTCAGATTCTCCTCCAAACACTAAGAATGAATCTTTAGTCCTTCTCAAGTACTTCAGAATATTCTTGACGGCTATCCAGTGACTCTCACCTGGAGTTTTCTGAAAACGACTCGTCATACTTAAAGCATACGAGACGTCAGGACGAGAACACATCATAGCATACATGATCGATCCAACAGCGGAAGCATAGGGAATCGATTTCATGCGTTCAATATCCTTAAGCTCAGTAGGACACTGTGACTTACTCAAAGTGATCCCACTAACCATAGGTAGAAAACCTCTCTTGGAGTTTTTCATATTGAATCGGTCAAGAATCTTATCGATATAGGCTTCTTGACTCAATGCTAATATCCTTTTGGGTCTATCTCTATAGATCTGGATACCCAAAATGCGCTGAGTTTCTCCCAAATCTTTCATTTGGAAGTGATTTCCCAACCACTTCTTAACAGAAGCAAGCATATCAACATCATTCCCAATGAGTAATATGTCGTCCACATAAAGAAGTAAGAAAACAACTTTACTCCCACTAAACTTCATGTATAAACATGGTTCCTCAACACTTCGAGAAAAACCATTCTGTTTAATAACATGATCAAAACGATGATTTCAACTCCTTGACGCTTGCTTAAGACCATAAATGGATCTCTTAAGTTTGCATACTTTGTTAGGATTTTTAGGATCCACAAAACCCTCAGGTTGTGTCATGAGCACTTCCTCTTCCAGAAACCCGTTCAGGAAAGCGGTTTTGACATCCATTTGCCATATCTCATAATCATGAAATGCAGCAATCGCTAACATTATCCGAACAGATATAAGCATAGCAACTGGTGCAAAAGTTTCATCATAGTGTAAACCATGAACCTGAGTGAAACCTTTTGCAACCAATCTAGCTTTGTTGACATATTTATGTCCATCCATGCCGATTTTAATCTAGAATATCCACTTTCACTGAAGTGGTCGAACATCTTTAGGTAAGTCAACCAGGTCACATACCTGATTATCGTACATGGAATCCATTTCGGATTGCATGGCTTCGAGCCATAGCTTAGAGTCAGGACTCATAATAGCTGCTTTATAGGTCTTGGGTTCATCACTTTCTAAAAGTAAAACCTCATAGTCACCATCTTCCTCAATAATACCAAGGTATCTATCAGGCTGGCGACTAATCCTTTCTGACCTCCTAGGTTCAGAAGGAATAATAACCGATTCAGACGTAGAAGGAACATCTTCCTGCAGTGTCATATCAGTTTGTGGCTCTTGAACTTCGTCAAGTTCAAATTTTCTCCCACTCTGTCATCTAGAAATAAACTCTTTTTCTAGAAAGACAGCTTCACGAGCCACAAACACTTTGTTCTCGTTACTATTGTAGAAGTAATATCCACAAGTTTCCTTAGGGTAGCCTACAAAAATACACTTTTCAGAACGAGGTGCAAGCTTATCGTCAGACTTACACTTGACATAAGCATCACAACCCCATACTTTTGTATATCACAGATTCGGGACTTTCCCTTTCCATATCTCATATGGAGTTTTGTCAGTTGCTTTAGTGGGACTTTTATTAAGTGATTGTACAGCAGATAAAATGGCAAAACCCCAGAATGACTTAGGTAACTCTGTTTGACTCATCATCGATCGGACCATATCTAATAAAGTTCGATTCTTCCTTTCAGCCACACCATTTAATTGAGGTGTGCCAGGAGGAGTTAACTGAGATACAATACCACAGTCTTTAAGGTGATCTCTAAAATCATTGCTTAAATATTCCCCACCACGATCTGATCATAATGCTTTAATCTTCTTATTTAATTGGTTTTCTACTTCATTCTGAAACTCTTTGAACTTATCAAAAGCTTCACTTTTATACCTCATTAAGTAGATATACCCATATCTACTCATGTCATCGGTAAAAGTAATTAAATAGTCATAATTACCTCTAGCAGTGACTATCATTGGACCACACACATCAGTGTGTATTAAACCTAATAACTCAATAGCTCGAGATCCTTTTCCTTGAAAAGGTGAACGAGTCATCTTGCCAAGAGGACAAGATTCGCATGTACCAAATGATTCGAAATCAAAAGGTTTAATTATACCAGTCGACACTAGTCTTTTAATGCGCTTCTCGTTGATGTGTCCTAATCGACAATGCCATAAATAAGATAGATCAGGATCACCTGTTTTGAGTCTTTTATTATCTAAATGATAAACATCGTTGCAAGTATCTAGAATATAAATACCATTGATTGAAATAGCTTGGCTATATACAATCCCATTAAGGGAAAAAGTACAACACTTGTCTTTAATTACAAAGGAAAACCCTTCTGTGTCTAACACAGATACGGATATTATATTTCTAGATAGCGTTGGTACAAAATAACAATTATTAAGATGCAACTCCAACCCCGAAGCTAAACTAAGTACATAAGTTCCTACAGAGACTGACTACTTTAGACCCGTTTCCCATTCGGAGATCGACATCACCTTTGTTTAGCTTTCTTATGCTTTTTAGGCCCTGCAAATGATTGCACAAGTGAGAACCACAACCAGTATCTAATACCCAAGTTGTATTTGAAGCATAATTTATGTCTATCATAAAAGATTCAGGTGAGAAATTACATGTCGGCTTCACAATGCCAGCGTTTATGTCATCCAGGTACTTTGTGCAATTACGCCTCCAATGTCCCTTGTTATTACAATAATTACAAGTATCTTTAAGAGGATTACCCTTTATGGATTTTGGCTTGGTAGAGCAATTCCCAATTGCTTTACCTTTGCCCTCCACCTGAGCGGGTTTCTTACCCGTATTCCTCTTAAACTGCTTCTTCCCCTTCACGTTAATTGCAAGCACATCTTTCCTTGTACTCCCACTCAATCCCATGTCCTTCTCTGCTTGCACAAACAGAGAATGGAGCTCATGTAAACTCTTCTTCATGTTTGTCATGTTGTAATTTACCCTAAATTGGGTAAATCCCTTGACGTTTGAGAGAGAGTGGAGTACTCGGTCCACCACAAGTTCGTCGGGGATCTTGCATCCCAACCCATCTAAAGTTTCCACTTACTCAATAAATTTAAGTACGTGTGAACTTACAGGTTGACCATCTTTGAGGTTAGCCTCAAAGAAACGAACAGCGGTGTCATACTGAATTATTCTCGGGGCTTGAGAAAACATAGTTGAAAGCCTCGAAAATACTTCATGTGCATCGCAAAACTTGACACATTGCCTTTGTAAAGAAGGATCCATTGAAAAAATCGAAACATTTTTTATTGCAGCGGAATCCTTTTGATAATTTGTAAAAGCCTCCCTTTCATCGGCAGTGGCCCTAGTACTAGGCGAAGGGGGAGAGGGTTCGACAAGGTAGCGTAATTTGCCATCACCTGCGGCAGCTAATCGAAGTTGTTCTTCCCAATCTTTAAAATTACTACCGTCGGCTTTTAAAACATATTTGTCCATAAAAGAACGTAGCCATGAATCTCTAGCTATGGTGGCGGTTTGACTAGTAGAAGCCATCGTGATTACTACAAAGGAAATAAAGGAAAGATTAACATTTATCGTCTAGAAATATTTAACTTGTGAAACTATTTAACAAGTCCTCATTTATATAATGATCTCCCACTGAATTATATAAATGATTCCAAGATCCAATTTTATATAAACACGGGCACGGTGGACCGATTCAACCCATATTTATATAAATTTGGTGAGTCAACATTTTGACTGATTCTAGTACTAGAACTCTTGGTTGACGGATTTTCTAAAAATCTATCTTTTAGCCCCAGAAATAAATATGGGCACGGTGGACCGATTCAACCCATATTTATCCTGTTGAGTCCAACCAATTTTCACGTGTAATAACCTTTATTACCCTACTTACCCAACGTAAAAAGAGTGTACCTCGGTGATCCGAACCTACCTCTAATGAAGAAGGGATTCATAGGTGCTATTATTTGGTAAGGCTTAATCTCAATTTTAAACATATGTGAGAGATCTTATCAATTTAATTATCTATCACTTTTAAGTGAACTAAATTGGTGAATGCTAGACAATTAAATCGATAACAACAAAAAAATTAAAATAAAACATGTAGTGACGATTTGGCATTAATGCATAAAAGAATTAAAGCAAACAAGTCCTAATATGGCCACCTAGTTAATCTAATTAACTAAAATTATTACACTTCGGAAACCAACTCCTTGGTCCCTTGAGTCTTCATAAATTGGCCTCCTTCTTTAGGATTTCGGAACGCCTTTCCGAAAACACCGTCTTCATGAAAACTCCGACTTTAGATGCTTCATCTAATTACTAATAATTAAATTACATAACAATACCCTATTATACAATTTGTAATAAAATTAAAATAAAACTATTAATTAATTACAAATTAGGCGATACGAAATCGCAATTAATTACAAAACAAGTCGATATTCCCTTACATTTCGGGAAATACCAACTTCTACCTATGGCCATATTAGGAAAAATTACATAATTATAATTCTACAAACCATTCATATAAATGAATAATAAAATGCATTATGGAAAATGACATGCCAAATCGTCTAACTTACCAACAACGATCATTTGAGCTTGCCTTGACGGAATTTTTACCAATAAAAATTCATAATCAATTCTTAAAACAATTTTAAGACTTAATCATCATACTAATCTGGTCTACTATCAAAATAATCATTCTCAACAATTATCTTGAATTTATATGGTAATAAAAACACAATTGTGACAAAAAAGATATAATAATTCACAATTATCATATAAAATTCCATTTAATATAAAAATTTATGGAAAAATAAATTTCAAAACCATGAACATTCTGGTCTTACACCCAAAATGCCATGCAAGTGAAAATGTCGGTTTTAAAATTTATTTAATACGATTTCACAATTTTATCGGTAAAGCGATAAATTTTACGATTTAATTCTAAATCAAACCATAAAAAATGAAACGACTTAAAATAAAAATTTTGTACATTTTGGAACAATTTCCAGGAGCTAAAAATTCAAAAATTTCGAGCCCTAAAGTTAAATCAATATTTATTTACAAAATAACCACTATTTACCCATTTTTATCAACTAAAAATTAATAAACAACCTACATTAATCAAATTAATTTATAGTATCTATTTATCTCATAAATATTACATGCATGTGGTTATTTATAAATAAACATGCATAAAATTAACATGCAACCCAATTTAGTTAACTCTTAATTAATTTTAATGCATTTTTACTCAATTTTATGCCAATTTAAGTAATAAAAAGTGGAAAAATTTAACAAAAATCAAATTTTCGTCCCATATCATCCTAAGACCAGATTATTTACATTCAAGACTATATTATGTAATAAAACGAATTTTAGTAACATAATATCCATTTTATTAATTTATCTCATAAATTGCTAAAATCGTCTTAAGACAACATGCATGTATTTAACAATGCTCTGATACCACTTGTTAGTTATTTAGACCATAATAATACTCATCTTATGATATTAAAATAACAAATTAATTATAAATGGTCTAAATCTACATGCATGCAAAAGAAATGTATAAAGGATGGTTTTAAACCACCTTAAGACAAAAGTTCCTTACATTGCTATAAGGCAAATATGGGCACTACAAGGTCTCCTACCTTTATAGTTCTTGATCTTTTCTACTTTAGATGATCCTCCAAGAACACCAATTACCAATATAGGTAATCTCCTTTGGTGGCACCCAAGATTAACCCAAAAATACTACTAAAACTAATAACTAGTTAATTATAGTAGTAACCTTGTAGTTGTATTTTGATGTACTAATTAATATTATTACCTTGATAATATTATTAGTTATGTTTTTATATGTGTTTTAAGATAAAACTTATGAACAAAATAAGAAGAAAAAATGGTCTCCAAGTGATGTAGAGGGTCACGGTTTTGGTGCCTTCAAGTGACCAAGTTTTCTTCAAATTTTTTCACCCATGAATTAGGTGAATATTAGGATATTTATAGCAAAATATGGGGAACATTCATATGTGTATAATACAACAAAATGAACACTTGTTAGCCTTTGAAAAAACCGGAGCATATGGCCTAATTTGTGTCCATTTTGGTTTTCGACATTTGCCCCACAAATGCTTATAAGTCTTATATTTAATTATATTACATAATTAAATATTAATTTAATTATTGAACACTTAAATAATATAAATCAACTACCAATTACTACTTAACCATTAAGTAATCATAAGACCAATTTATCAACAGACAATGTGTCAATATTAACCCATTTAGCTAATTTTACAACCTCTTGTAAAATTTAATAGATAATTGATTCAACCTCAAAACATATACACATATCGTATATAACTAATTAATTAACAATTAATTAATAAATTATAATCATTTATTATTTAAATATCTCATAATTAAATAATAAATCTCTTTATCCCGAGTTCGCAACCCGTCATCAAATAATACACTTACTTGACTAATTAAAAGTCAAGTAATACAAGGAATTAATTATCTCGTATCTCATACAAATAATTAATTTATTCTATTTGGGTGTCATCCTATAGGTGTGACCTAAAGGGATCAGCTGATCACCGCCGTCACACGACAGTAATGTCAAACTCTAGTCAGCCAATCATTACCGATTAACGATGACCAGCTGACAAATAAATAAATAAATCCCTGATATTCCTTTTACGAGATTTAATATGTAAACGCACTCATTGTGGAGGACACTACTCCAACAGTAGATATGTCACGTGATCAAATAATTGGGCAACTTGGTCTATCCTGGCTTGATAAGGTGCTAGGCTTTCGCTTCGGATTTTCCAAGATCCTGTTACTTGATTGATGATAAGGGATGAATCCCCATGTACTCGAAGATTTTTGATGCCTAAACTCACTGCCGCTTGTAAGCCAATGAGACAAGCTTCGTATTCTGCGGCGTTATTTGTCACCTCGAAATCGAGTTTGACAGAGATTGGTGTATGCTCACCTTCAAGAGAAATGAGCAACACTCTTATTCCAAATCCTCTTAAGTTTGATGCTCCATCGAAGTAAAGGTCCCAGGAGTCTACATCCGTTTGGAGTATATTCTCGTCTGGAAATTACCAAGTATCTATTGTTTGTGCATCGTCGATGGGATTTTCTGCGAAGAATTCGGCAAAGGCGCGCCCTTTTATTACTTTCAGAGGCACGTACTTGAGATCGAACTCTGAGAGCATCAAAGTCCATCATGCTAGACGTCCGTTGAGGACGGGTTTTTTGAAGAGGTATTTGACTGGATCTATTTTGGAGTATATTTTGACGGAGTAGCTAAACATGTAATGACGTAGCTTCTTCGTTTCCCACACAAGAGCGAGGCATGTCTTTTCGAGTTGTGAGTATTTGCATTCGTACTCCAGGAACTTTTTACTAAGGTAGTAGATAGCCCTTTCTTCATTTCCTACAGTTTGAGCTAGCATGGCACCCATGGCTATTTCGGTTACTATGAGATATAAACCAAGAGGTTGATCTCGTTGAGGTGGCATAAGCACTGGTGGTTTAGCCAATATCTCTTTGATTCGGTCAAATGCCTTTTGACAGTCATCATCCCACATGGTGTGGTCCGTTTTCTTGAGCTTCTTGAAGATAGGCTCACAAATCATTGTAAGTTTCGATATGAATCGACTTATATATTGTACTTTTCCTAGGAATCCTCTGACTTCTTTTTATGTTTGAGGTATTGGCATTTCGATCAGAGCCTTGATCTTGGAAGGATCTATTTCTATACCTCATTGGCTAACGACGTATCCCAGCAGTTTACCAGATGTTACTCCGAATGTGCATTTCTGAGGATTGAGCCTCATGTTGTACTTTCGTATCCTTAAGAAAAATTTGCGAAGGTTCGCAATATGTCCCTCTCTAACTTTGGACTTCACAATCATGTCGTCTACGTATACCTCAACTTCTTTGTGCATCATGTCATGTAGGAGCGTAGTTGCGGTGCGTTGATATGTACCTCCGGCGTTGATTAACCCGAATGGCATTACCGTATAGCAATAGGTCCCCCATTGAGTGACAAAGGCGGTCTTATGCATGTCTTCTATGGCCATCTTTAGTTGGTTATAACTCGTATACCCATCCATGAAGGATAGTAACGCGTGATCTGTAGTATTGTCCACCAATATGTCGATATGTGGTAGAGGAAAGTCATTTTTAGGGCTTGCTTTGTTTAAGTCCCTAAAATCAACACAAACACGGATTCTCCCATCCTTTTTGGGTACGGGTACTATGTTAGCTACCCAGTCAGAATACTCGGAAATTTTGATGAACCCGGCTTTGAATTGCTTATCGACTTCTTCCTTAATCTTCAGAGCCCATTCTGTTCTCATTCGACGAAGCTTATGTTTCACAGGCTTGAAACCCGGCTTAATCGGAATTCTATGTTCGACGATGTCCCTGTCGATCCCTGGCATGTCTTTGTAGGACCAAGCGAAGACGTCTTTCAATTCGTTTAGGATATCTATGAAATCGGCCCTTTCGGTAGAGCTCAAGGTAGTCCCTATCCTAAGTTCTTGGGGTTCTAGTTCGGTTCCTACATTGATGGGTTCGGTGTCCTCTATTACTGGTCCCCCTTCCCCTTCCTGTAGTATTTATTTGGCTACGTAGGGAGGTATTTCAATTGAGTCTGGGTCCTGGTCATCCTCAGTATCATCGTAAACAGAATTGCACTCAAGATAACACGAAGAGTAAGCAGAACCTGATTTATTCATATTAAAGTTTAAGAAAAGTTGAAACAAAGAAGCCATCTGATCTGTGGTCAGTGGCGGCAAAGGGACAGTGGTTGGGACATTTCCCGAACTACTGTTACTACTCAAGGCTAAGCTCGGAGAAACAAAAGGGAATGGGGATGACGACAGGAGGAGACTCCCTAATGACTTCTCTAGACTCCGACTCTGACTCCGACTCCGACTCTGACTCGAATTCATCGTTTTCTAGTTCTCCTTTGAACATCTCTCCTTCTCCAGTGGTGAGCTTGAAGAGTCTTCCTTGATTGTTGGTCCACTTGATTGATTTTCTCCATCCTTTCTGTTGATTCGCGTTCATTTCTGTGATTAACGCGGTAGGGTTGAAGTGATTGTCCTGAAGTACCATGGTAATGATCTCATCCTGTGCGGCTCTAACAAATCGATCTTCTCTAAATAGAAGACTAACAGCTTGTTCGTCTAAGCAAGGTACTTGACGTGTTTTGACGGTAGAAACCGTTTCTGGAGGAATGAAGTAGCAATCGTGAAAGATCTCTATTCTGGCTAGAATCCTCTCGATATATTGCCAAGGTTCGGGAAATCCATGAAAGAGTTCCAGACTTCCTTCTTGAACGAAGTATCCGTTTAGGGTAGGGAGATAGGGTCGCATTTGGACTCCTACATGCTTACGGTTTTGGAACTTGAGCGAGCATCTCGAGAACTTCCTTTTTAGTGGGTTTGTACCGTAGTCCAAGTGGTATCCTTTTTGAGTTGCCTTCCTTATAGGGTGCGAAGGTGTTTCTTCGGATAGGGTTCAAAGGCATTCCAGGGAAGTATCCCTGGGATTTGAGTATGTGGTTGACCATTAAGTTTGAGTAGGGATCGTAGTATAAGGGTGCTAATTCACTTTCTATGACGTTTACGCTTTGGAAGCCCCCAAGCTTAAATACTCGATCTGCAAGGACTTTATTATTTGATTTCTTTTCGATTATTGCTTTAATGGCTGACGAAGTAATCGTCACTACTTTGTCATTTAGTGGAATCTTGATCTTTTGATGAAGGGTGGACGTTACCGCTTTAGAAGCGTGAATCCAAGGTCTTCCCAGAAGTATGAGAGTTGTCCACCCATTGCATGAGGTTATGCCGTGACCCCAATTACTGCGGCGGGGCCAGTTACCCGCCCGAGCATACCTTTGACCTTATATCAGGCGACCTGAGATACGAATTTTATGCTAATGAACCTGATGCCGAAAGTACGACTGAACCATCCAAACCAGACTTTGGGGAAGAGGTGAACCAGGAAGGGAATGACATAGAAGTCACAGGGGACGGAATGTAGAACCTAAGGGCGGCTAGGCTAGAGTTAGTAACACCATGATCGGTCTGTTGTGAAACCGTGTAAACCTTGGCTCTTTTCTTGTTGTTCTTTTAGTTGATGTTGTGTTTTAAGTTAAGCATGAGCTAAGTAATAAATGTTACCTGTTGACAATCAGTTAATTCCATAATAAAATCTCGTTTCGACTTTAATGTTAATGCGTAATCTCTTATTACGTGTTCTTCTCTGTTACATGTGGTTGACAGTGATTTTGCTACATATGTATATGAAAGTTAAAAAGAGGTTACGAGGACGTAACCATGTTTCTAGTCGGGTAGGATTGTAAAATCTTAATGTTTATATTGCACTTGTTTGTAGATGGTAGTTTTGATCAAGTAAATGTTTCGTTGTGGGGTACCTGTGCAAATGAGTTCTATATGTTTTATTCCTACTTCTGTTAGTTTGGTTGAGGTGAAAAAGGAAAGTGTAGTTAAACTACTGGTATTGAGTTATGAGTTGTGGGGCCTTTGTGCCGAGTTACGTTTACGGTCCAGTGAGACCATGGTTATTGAGCTACTTGAGTCTGAGATCGGAATTTAGATGGAAGATGACAGTGTTCTCAGATGAGTATTTAGTTGTTATACATTTGTGTTCTCAGGTAGTTAGTAGTTATAGTTAGTTGAGTTAAGTAAAGACGAGCTAAAACTTCGGCACGAAGTTTATTTTTAGGAGGGCGGAATGTAACATCTCGTGTCTATTATGTTTAATTGATGTGTCAAAAGTGTGTGTTAACAGTGTTAGAAATGCGTGACGTCCGTATGTACGATATACAATACCCTTCTGAGGTTTGAGTACGGGAGCGAACTTCGGGACGAAGTTCATTTTAAGGGGGGAAGACTGTAATACCCCGTATTTTATATAATATAATCAATTAACCGGATATTATTATACATTTTATATTACTAATTATGTCGGGTAATTGTTGAGTCGATAATCACGTTAAATTATTTTACTTAACTCGCGTTGTATCGATCTAAGTTAATTGAGACGGGTTTATAAGAATTCGAAATGTGAGCTAACCCATTTGAATTGCCCCAATATGAAGTTCAGCCCAATTAAACCCTAAAGCCCAATTAACCCTAATTAACCCTAAACCCTAAACCTAATTAACCTAAACACTACCCACATCCCTCACTCAACCCGCCTCCCTCACGCCTCCCTCTTTCATCAGCTCACACACCAACTTTCACGCATAGAGAGAGAGAGAGAGTGACCGTGGGTAGTGACCACGCAGCAAGGAAGAGCTAGGGGAGCTTGTCGACGTTCATAGGCGGCTATAGGTGGCTGTACTGGTGGCGGAAAAAGGTAAGAGTTCAACCCTTACCTCTGTTTTCGAATGTCTAGCTGTTTTGTTTGTGGTTGCGTGTCTGCTAGAGGCGTTTCTGGTGGTTGTTGACGGAGTATATGGGTAGGGTGGTTAGTGACGAGTGTAGTGGTGGTGGTTATGGTGGTTTTAGGCGGTGGTAGTGGCGGTGAAAGGCGGCAGCGACAGGGTGTGGCAAAACGGGTTTGGGTTACGGTTTTCAGACGGGTTTAGAATGGCTAGGTTGGGGTGGCACCACCGTGGACAAGGGGGAGGTCGAGACGGTGGTTCCACTGTGTCTGGATTCGTGGGCTGACGGCGAGTAGGGCTGTGGTGGTTTGGCAGGGGTAAGGTAATGGTTGCGGTGGTGGTAAGGTGAGAACAGGGAGTGTTTGGTGAGGATTGGCGGTGAACCAGGCCAAATGGCGGCGCTGGTTTGACTCGCCGGCGATAGTCGACCACAGTGGGGGTGGTTGTTGGGGGTGGGGTCGAAGTGGGGAGCATGGCTGGTGGTTGTCGTGGTGGTTCAGGTGGCGTTTGAAGGGGGTGGGCGAGAGTGAAGTGCGGGTTGTTTGAGTTGTTCGTTTGACTCGGGTTTTCCTTAAATCGTTTAATTCATTAATCCTTTAATTATCATTTTGGTTTTAGTCCGAGTTATTTAAAATAAAATAATAATTAATAATAATTAATTAATTCGAGACGGGTTAAATAGAAAAGTTACTATATCGGGAAAGTTTCCATTTTTAGGAAGTTCTATCTTTAATAACTCTCTATTTTGGGAACGGGAATAGTTAAGTAATCGTTATCATTTAATTATCTTTCAGAGGGTGAATTGTTGTGGAATATTATTGGACACCCGACTATTTGACTGCAGTACTGAGGTAGGGAAATACACTTGTCCTATTATCGTTGTTGTTGAATTGTGTTGACTTGATTCGTGGTTGTTGATGTACGTTATGATTCATATACGGAAGGTGATTGACTGCATTGATCGTATTGAGTATGTTATCACAACATTCGGTAGCTGGCATGATTTCATTCATTGATATACATATTATGTTGCATTATTACTGTTGAGCATTTCATATGCATTGGAGTTGGAGGATGGTGCAGGAGTGACAATGTTGAGATACGATGTGATGTTGTGATAAGACCCAGGCTGGTTCTGCAGGACTTGCCCTGGTGTCCTCAGCTGTTGAGCTGGAATATCGACTACGGTCGATTGTTGTGTCTGCCGGGGATCGGTATGGCCGGGCGTTCCGGGGTATGAGATATGAGATATGAGTTGAGATGTAGATGGAGGTGACGGAGGATCATGCATATCATATTTTGTTGTTTTATTGTTTTCCCTACTCAACCTCGTGGTTGACCCTGTGTATTCGTGAACACCTGTGATGAACCGTTTTATGGGGAGCAGATTGACAGGTACCTCAGAGACTGATAGGAGCTGGATGGGAAGAGAGCTTGGATTGCCTGACTTAGAGCTAGCCCACTTTTATTTCTGTTTAGTTATCAGACTTTACTTTCAGTTTGAGACTTGTCTCATTTCAGATGTATAATTATATAAATTGCCGTGGAGTTTAATTTGTTATTCACTACCTCGGGAAACTAAGATGGTAACAGTCCGGTTTATCAGGGAATGCCTTGACGAGGGCTTCTTTTATAAACCGGGGTGTTACATTCTCGACCCCTTGACTCTGAAGCTGAGTTTTCTTTGAGATGATTTTACCCTATATCAATAAAAAACGAAAGATTAGATACCATCTACTAAATAATCATGATTGAAAAAATGAGTTAAAAATTAAATATTTTTAGTAACTTACGAAGAGTTGACCAGTTTTTTTGGATAACCATCCTTTTGTGCCATGCTTCCTTGTCTTCTCCAACACTTGCAAAGCGGACGGAATATCTCCTTTCCCATCTTTATCAATCTGCAATTTTGATACTTGTTAAATATAATTAGTAACTTTAAATAAAGTTAAAGAAAAAAAAGGTACTAAGTTAAAAAAAAAAGTGAAGAAATTACCATTGAGTCCATATATTGCAAAGTGCTTTTTCGACCCATTACGTGAGTAGCCAACGCCTTCCCTTTCTCGTCACTTCCCGACCTACGGTTGGCCGAATTCTGCTCCGATCTTCCCGTGAAACTAGGATCATCAAGTGGTCTATTCCTCAATTGACGGTGCAACTCAACACTAATCCACTCCGGCTTTTCATGCTCTTCCTTATGATAAGCTCGATAAATCATTTGCCGTAAACGGGTCTTCATGGCATCTTCCCAAGCCTTCTTAACCCTTGCCTTGTCACGGGAATCGTAACTAACACGCCACTTTTCAATAAACAATAAAGTTAGAAAATAAACTTTATTGTAAATAAATATAAAATAAATGAATAAAATACCTAGTATTAAATTAAATGACAATTGTTAATACCTCAAACCAATTCCACCAATCCTTCTATAGAGTAGACGACGCCGATTTCCAATTAGGAGCATGTTCTTTGTAGTTGCATCCAATAGTATCCGATATCAACTTCACAACTTTTTCATCACTGAACCTGAAAATAAAGAATGAGAAGATAATAAATATTTATATATATATATATATATATAAATCGTTATAAAAATAATTAATTACGAAAAAATAACATACTTACCAAACGCCTTCTTGTTCAAGATAATCGAGAGGAATTTTGTCAACTGCTGGTATTTCTTCATCCTCGTTTTCCTGTCCTTGGTTTCCTGCATTACTATTACTACCATGTCTTCGTCTCCTCGACGCCATAGAAACCAACTAAATTCTTCAACATTGTTAGAAATCAAATAATAGCAACCAAATAACAAAGTAGCAAAGTAAGAAATCAAATAATCAAATAATAGCAACAAAAAAAGAAATTGGCAAAGTAAGAAATCAAAGCTTCAAATAATAGCAACAAAATAAGAAATTGGCAAAGTAAGAAATCAAAGCATCAAATAATAGCAACAAAATAAGAAATTGGCAAAGTAAGAAATCAAATAATCAAATAATAGCTACCAAATAAGAAATTGACAAAGTAAGATTGAATGAAAACAAACTAGATTTCATTAAATTAAGCCATACGACATCTACAACTAATAGTACCAACAAAGTAATAAGATTGAAAGAAATGGTACAAAACATCTACAACTATCGAGAAGAGCGTCGTCCATCCAAAAATTCGTTGCCAACGCATTTGTTCCACGAGGTTTTTTGTGGCATAAATTCGTTGCAAACGTGGCCCTATTGGGAAATAATTTAAGAAATTTTTAGGGACCCTTTTGCCATTTGCATTCTTTGCACTTTTGTACCTAGCTCTACCACATTTTCTACACTTATCGAGAAGAGCGTCGTCCATCCAAAAAAGCATACATCCATTAAAACATGCATCTATCTTTTCATGAGGAAGTTGAAGAGCTTTGAGAACATTTTTGGTTTAATAGAAGTTACGCATCAAAATATGATCTTGAGGAAGATGGTCTCCCATGAGTGACGTGAAACCATCTACACATTTATGGGCTAAGTTGTGTTCACATTTCAGAGCGACAAGCCTTGCAGCCGACTGTAGCAATGAGAGTCGACATCCCTCGTAGACAGGTTGCTCGGCACGTTTTAACATTTGAAAAAAGGCTAATACATTGGGATTTGGAGATTCATCAACCACCTCGGCATTAAGAGCTTCTTCCCTAATTTGATCAATGCTATCGCGCAAAGCATCCTCTACCATATCCCTATAAGGATTGTCAGAAGGCATTGCCATTTCCTCTTCCTCAACGGGGAATTTCTCTCCGTGACACACCCAATCATAATAGTTGTCACAAAAACCCTTTAGACCAAGGTGTTTTTGTACTTCTTGTTCAACTAAAAACCTTTTATTTTTGCACTTACTACATGGACACCTAATTTCTTTATTTCTAATGAATTCGTCTTGTTGCTTAACATAATCAATGAATTTATTAACCCCTATTACGAATTCATTCCTTAAGTTTTTATTGGAATCCAACCTTTCATACATCCAGTTTCGTTCTAATCTCTTCATTGCAAATCTACATATATATTGATACCTGTCGAAGTGAGTATCAAAAATAATATTTATAAATTCCAAACTACAACTAGCAAGCGGTAGTAAGGGTCGATCCGCAGGGAGGTAGGGAGTTCTAATTGTCTTATTTCAGTCTATGAGCTTCTGGGGGGGGTTTTGAAGTGGATTATATCTAAGTCTAAATGCATAAATAAAAGGCATGAAATAAAAAGTTATGTAAACAATAATAAAAAGAATGCTAAGACGGTCGGTTCACTGCAGCTACGACGATGGTATCTAAGTAAGTCTGATAAATCACGATAGGTGGGCAAATAAGAAGTCCTCTCGGTCCAACTTAACAAGTAGCGCCTCTCAGCCTATGCTACTGGTCCCTAGGTCTCACTAATACTAGCTCTCGCCCTGAAAAGTGATTCCTAATGCCTAAACTTTACCTATCTTTCGATCTTAGTAAAATTTAGTCGTTTCAATTTAGTCAATTTCCCTTCCCTATCTCTCGATCTGTGGGTTGGTCAATTCCCAAGTATTTAACAAGTCTCCTCTCGGTCTCGTTGTCAAATATTGCAATTAAAACATTGAAACGGTGCTATTCTATCGCGCGTCAGTCGATCGACTAGCTAGGCTAGTCGATCGACCAACAGTCGATCGATCGATCGACTAATCCAGTCGATCGACCAAAGGCCGACATCAGGTCTACTAATCTACATCGTCTTCGCCGCAGGTCCCCTCACATCTTAGCACGGGGTTTCTAGCTACGCATATTAATTCTAACTACGACTAATAAAGCGATAAAAATGAATAGCGAAGGCATAACTAAACTACTTGAATAATAAACTTGCAACAATTGAATTAAAGGATTGGGATCTAAACTAACAACCTAACTACTGAATGAATTGAAATAATACTGAAACAAAGAGCAAAAATACCGAATAAAAGAAAGGCAGGAAGAATCCGATTGCAAAAAGGAGAACTTTATTGAAAACTAAGTTAATTATAATTGAATCTAAAATGGTAAAGTCAAATCAGTAGATGGGATTAACCCCTACTGAATGCCTCTTCAAAACTGATGTTCGAGGTCTTATTTATAGAGATGTCACGCAAAAACCTAAAAACTAATTACAATTGGGCTTCTAATTCTCGTTCTTAATTTGCGTCAGAGTCGAGGGGTGGTCGATCGACCACTAGACCCAGTCGATCGACTGAGTATCTCTGAACAGTAGCTTCTGATAATCGCGCTCTGGTCGATCGACCATGTGGGTCAGTTGATCGACCAAGAGTGCTGTACAGAATTGCATTCTGACGATTCCTGCAGCGCGCACCGATCTTAAAACATCTGCCATTTCTTCGTTACTTGGTCAAATCAGTCGTTCCATGCGGCGTTGGAAAGCTAAGAGGATAAGCTTTCACCTCCAATTGGAATCACTCGATTATCAAATTTAGAACTCAAGATATAGCCATCTGAAGCAGGCTGCAATGTCGAGAAGCACTTTTTCGCTTGTTAAACTCGTACGCACCCATGCTTTTGCTATCTTTAGGCCTTGAAACGCGCACCAAGCTCATTCCTCGAGTCAGTACTTCATGTCAAATGCAATGTTAATTACTTAGGGACGGATTCGGCTCGATTTCCGCTCAATTCTTCATATTTCTGCAATAATAGACAAAAACACAAAAGTAGAGGAAAATAGGGAAATAATGGCATATATTGCACATTTGAGCTCTGAAATGCGTGTAGAATAAAGTGTGAAACATCATATTTTAGACACGCATCATATATTAGTAAATAAAAATTATTAATAAAAATGGTAAGAGCATTCATAAACTTATCTTTGAATTTTTCATACAACAACAACAACAACAACAACAACAACAACAACAACAACAACAACAACAACAACAACAACAACAACAACAACAACAACAACAACCACCACCACAACCACAACCTGCAAAAAAATACTTTCAGTATTGGGGTCCTTATCTCTCCAACCTAAACCCATCTTTGAATCTTTCATACCATTAGTAAATACCCAATTTTTTTTCTTGATTGTAATGAGACAAAAATTCGGCAGCACTTCCTTACAGTTCTCCAAATACATTATTTAGAATGAATTCTCACTCTACATATGTATTCGGAGAACATTAAAGGAAATGTCATCCAAATTTTGTCTCATAACAATCAAGAAAAAAATTGAGTATTTACCACCTAAATGGCATAAAAGATTCAAAGACCGTCCCAAAACGGGGACTATTCAAGAATTACACCTAATGTGTAATCCCTGAACGGGTACTAGGTCAAAAATATATTAACAATCACAACACAAGCATAAGATGAATTAATATTTGTAAAAAAAATATACATGGCACAAATGTACACAACTTATCAAAACAAACTTAATAATTACTAATAAATCTTATAAAACTAAGCAAAAGTAGAGTAAGCATCCTTAAATTGGTTTAAACATCATAAATTGTCTTTTAATTAAACTAAATCATTTTAATAATCCTAAATTAAATTAAATTAAGCATTATAAAATTGATTTAAACATCCTAAATTGGCTTTTAACTAAATTAAACTACCCTAATAATCCTAAACATTCTAAATTAGATATTAATTAAACTAATTTATTTTACCAATCCTAAACTTAATTAAACTAAGTATTATAAAATTGATTTAAACATCCTAAATTGGCTTTTAACTAAATTTCACTATCCTAATAATACTAAACATCCTAAATTGGCTTTCAACTAAACTAAACAATCCTAATAATACTAAACATCCTAAATTGGCTTTCAACTAAACTAAAGAATCCTAATAATACTAAGCATCCTAAACTAATCATAATTAATTTAAACAATAATCATAAACCCTAATTAATCAAAATAGTAAAATAAATTAAACAAACCTTAAATTAATTAAGAGATGGAGACAAGGGAGAAGAGCGGCGGCGGCGGGACCAAACGGCGGCGGCGGCGGCGAGGGAGCAAGGCAACAGAAAAAAAAGGGAAAGGGGAAAGGAAAAAAGGGAAAGGGGAAAGGAGAAGAAAGGGGAAAAGGGAAAGGAGAAATAGGAGGAGTGATTTGGGGAGTAGGGTGGTGGTGGGAGTGGTGGTGGTGAGATTGAGGGAGACGGAGTTTTGGGTGATTTGGGGTAAATAATTGAAGAGTGATAATGAAGGGGGAGGAAGACGCTGCTGCCCGTATAAATAAAGCATGCGACGGACTTTCCGTCGCAAAAATAAAATAATATTAAATCCTGCGACGGAATTTCCGTCGCAGACTTAAAATAATATTATTTTTCCAGCGTGTTAAGAGGTGTACAGCTGGACACTTTAAAAATCCTGCGACGGAAATTCCGTCGCACAAAAAATATTATTTTAATATAGCGACGGAATTTCCGTCGCACAATTTATTATTATTTTATTATCGCGACAGAATTTCCGTCGCAGACCTTCCCGCCATGTCAGAAAATTTGGCGGTCTGGGAAAAAAGGCTGCAACGGAAAGTCCGTCGCAAGTCCGTAAGGTCTGTCGCAGTGTCCGTCGCAGGTTTAAATTTGCTACGGATTAATAGTCCGTCGCAGTGTGTCCGTCGCATCGAAACATTTTTTTTGTAGTGTTGGGAATCCGTATCTTTTGAGATAGATCACGACGGATGTTATCATTGACTCAGGAGTCTTATTTAGATAAGATTCTTGAAAGGTTCAGCATGACCAACTCCAAGAAGGGGAACCTTCTAATGACTTCTGGGATGCATTTGAGAAAGTCTCAGTCACCCACGACACCTGAAGGGGTTGAACGCAGGAGTCGTGTTCCTTATGCATCAGCCATAGGATCGATCATATATGCCATGATATACACACGTCCAGACGTGGCATATGCATTGAGTATGACGAGTCGGTACCAACACAATCCAGGTGAAACACAATGGGTGGCTGTTAAAAACATCCTTAAGTACCTACAGAGGACTAAGGAATGGGTATTGACTTATGGAGGCGATACTAAGCTATGCGCAATCGGTTACGCAGATGCTAGCTTCCAAACGGATCGAGACGATTCGAAATCTCAGTCTGGATTAGTCTTTACTCTTAATGGTGCTGCGGTCAGCTGAAAGAGTTCCAAGCAGGATGTTGTAGCGGATTCTACTACTGAATCCGAGTACTATGCCGCTTCAGAAGCAGCAAAGGAAGCTATATGGATGCGTCAATTCTTACAAGGACTAACCATAGTTCCTTGTTCGAATGACCCAATCACTATCTATTGTGACAATAGAGGTGCCATCTTCTAGGCTAAGGAGCCTAAGTCTAGAAACAAGTCTAGACATGTACATCGGAAGGCTCACCTGATCTGTGATTACGTGGAGCAAGAGGAAATAGTGATTGACAAGATTGCTTCGGATGACAACATCGTGGACCCTCTAACTAAACCATTGTCATATGATAAGCATGAAGGGCACGTTATTTCCATGGGAATTAAATGTGTTCTTGAGTTGTACTAGTTGATTATGGATTCGATACATTATCTTTTTCATATGCTATTTATAACTTCATCGTTTTATTTCATATTTTGTTTTTCATGTGGATTGTACGACAACATTGAACGCCACAAAGTGAACTGAATTACATTATGTTTGTTTTGGTCCGTAATCACCTACATGAGTTGATAACTCTGTGAAGAGTCTATTGATCCAAAATACTCAAGAGGGGGGGGGGGGGGAGTGAATTGAGGATTTAAAACTTTATGAATACTTTTTCGATTGTATGAATGTAATTGATTATTTAAAGTTTATTGATTAAACTTTAACTAATCAACTAATGATTGTAAGCAAGGTAAACGAAAGAACGAAACAAGAAGAGACACACGGATTTTTGAAGTGGTTCAGTTTCACAAGTCGAAACCTACGTCCACTATTCTCGATTAATAAATTTAGTACCTTTCTACGGATTACAAATTTACTAACCCAACTCGTACAACTAACTCTAGCTGTAACTCAATGAGTACCGTTAAATACTCGAGTGACTAACTTACGCTAATAAGAAAGCACTAATGATTCTAACAAAGGTTCACGTTAATGAACAAGTTCAGAAATCAACTAAGCACTATTATCTTATAACGATAACAATAAGAACGAATGCACAAGTTTATAATTCACACGACCTTTTTCGAAAATAAACAAAACGGTTTTATTGCTTTAAAACACGGTTTTTGTTTTGTGAAAATATATGAAAGTTATGCTCAAAGGTCTTAACTTTAATGATGTAAAGTATGGAGTATTTATAGTAAAAGAGGAGCAAGGGTTTCGGTTTACTAAAAACCCTAGATGGCCGAAATATAAGATATAGAAATAGAATCATATCTTATTATTTTTATCCATAAAATCTTAGGAAAAGATATAAGTTGTTAATAGATTATCTTATCAAATATTCACTTAATATTCTTTCCTTAATATCCTAGATATGCCGAATGAATAAGGAAAAATCATAACAACTTTCCTTATTTTATTTAAGCAATCTCTTAGAAAGATATAGGATAAATATAAGATAATCTAATCAAATATATTTTCCTTAAACCCTAGATGTCGTGTGGTGTCTTTAGACTTGCCTTAATAAATAATATTTTCCTATCTTAACAACTCATCAATATCTTGGAGATTAGGAAAGATAATATAAGGAGATAAAGAAATCTCTAACAAATATTATCCTAACACCTTAACCCTTATCCAAGCAAAGACTTATTGTGCAAGAAGGAAATTACTATTCACGTTTACTATTCACGTGGCACTGTTCACGGGTACTATTCACACAGCACTATTCATCCCTAATATTTTTATAAGATAGAAAGGAATAAATCAAATAATAAAGAGATAATAAATCTCTTACCAAATATTATTTTAAAGATTTACTCAATCTTTTCCTTCTATCTTTACAAAAATAATATCTTATAAGTTAGGAAAGAATAAATCAAAATAATATAAAAGAGATATTAAATCTCTAATCAAATATTATAAAGATTTACACAAAACCCTAACTTGTACAAAGAGTCATCGTGTAAGAGAAAGAAACGACTCATAAGCCCATTCCTCTTTCACGAAACCTTAGGTAAGATAAATTAGGTTTAGGGTATTATAGAGTATGTAGAAACTAGAAACCCTAATTAGCAAGATGTCTCAACTCATAAGTTGATTCAATCATAATTACTAATTATAAGCTCATAGTAGAACCATACTCAATATTAAAATAAGCTCCCTTGTAAAATAAATACTTTTACTAAAACATTCAAAACGGTTTTCCAAAAACAATTTAAAAACTATTTTGTCGTGTGTTTTATAAACTTCACATCTCAATGTTATAGTAGAAGAGCTATAACATTGAGCTCTTTAACAAGTAATGTTATGGCTGTGAAGCTATAACTTTACCAATTTAAGAAGCGCATTCTTACGTTACCATTACGAGATAATCACCTACGCTATTCTAATCTTCGTTAGGAGATCTTCTAGTGTAGGCTACTTCATTATCCAAGCTTGATCAATCTTTAATTGAGCTTCATCTTCTCATGAATGCTTGAACAATTCTTCCATTATCTTTAATATCTTGATCCTTGATTGAGGGCATGATCATGATATGTTCTTGTATACTTCCGTCACAATTCTTTAATGCTTGCGATTAGTAAGTCCAATCTAAAAGACTAAACAAACAATTACGCGCACCGAGTATATAGAAAATAAAGCACTCTTGACATCATCAAAACATAAACATATATTCTATATGGTTCAACAAATTCCCCCTTTTTGATGATGGCAAGTCTTCTAAAATTGTGACTAAGTATGTAGTTCCCCCTCAATACAATACCGTTATCTTTATAGATAAAGATCAACGCAAGATCAAACAATTATATTCAATACCAAAGCTTTAAGTACTTTAAGAGACAATCGGTCTTGACAAGGAGCAAGCTTAGGCAAATACTAAATCATGGTTATTTCTTCCCCCTCTTGACATCATCGAAAAGACGAGAACAGACATAAAACGACTAGAATGATATCAACCGAGGCAAGAAATATATATTAATCAAAGCATATATTATAGCATAAGAACGATTTCAACATAAGCAAGCTCTTAATATAGAGTGTGTAATACAAACCGAGATGAATAGAGATTTTGTAGGAGAGAAGAGAATTAGTCACTCACCTAACTACGACCTACAAAAGCATGCATGCAATCTAACATGATAGATATCTCTAGCTACCGTACATATACACCCCAACCAATCGAGGTCCAAAACACATGCCGAGGACTTACATATGAATGTGAGGTGAGGTAATTGGGTAAAAAGGGGCAAAATAATTTGGATATGTAGAGGTAAAAGCCAAGCTAGCACCGATCACAACCAAAAGTAACCATATTCCACTTTCCAACCCAACATGAAGGATGATACACCATGCCAAGTATGGCACACACTCACTCACATCAACAAGTACTTCTCCTCAAGTAATATGGAAATGAATAAGAATAAGAGTAATAAGAGATTTCTGCTTTTCCATCTTTTATAATAACATTTTTCTCCTTTTTTTTTTTTTCTCGTATAATTTTTTTCTTCATTTCATTTTTTTTCCGGTTCATCTTTTTCTTCCTTCCTTCCAAAATTCATCACAACACCAACCAAATTGACCACAACAAGACTTCCAAACTTACCAACAAGACTAGCTTGACAAGGGTAGGCCATATGGAATGTAGTTGAATAAATAGGTCAAAACAAGACAAATTTGGCTAATGTGAGGTTAATAGGTAAAACGTAAAGGAAGGGTCGCCTCTCCACATGTGTCACCACCACAAACCCGAGTGTATACAGGTAATAAGAGACAAATTTCATGCTTATGCAATTTGATGTTACATGCCATGTAAGGAGTACTACTCACATCCTAAATGAAACCAATCATGAATGTCATTGGTTTATGAATCTCTAAACCTTAGAATGTATTTGTGATGAACAAGAGTTATGGTTTGTATACAACACAAAATATAACAGACTAGCAAATGGAATATTTTCATAAGATAATAAAATACTATATAAGAATGTACTTGCAACGGAAAATACGAACACAGTCATATAATCTCATCTTAACTAGTCAGTCATACGGTTAGGAAATAATTATGATAGTTTAGGTGCCACCGATTAAACCAATTTCCAACCGTAAAGTCTCAAAACGTCCTCTAGCTAATGATTTTGTCAAAATGTCTGCCCATTGTTTTTCAGTACTACAAAATTCAACTTTTATATTCCCCTTCTCAACATGGTCTCGTATAAAATGATGTCTAATTTCAATATGTTTGGTACGTGAATGTTGTGCGGGATTTTTAGAAATAATTATCGCACTAGTATTATCACATAAAATAGGAATACATCCTACATCAACACCATAATCACGTAATTGTTGCTTAAGCCATAAAAGTTGAGTACATACCAGTCCTGCAGCGATGTATTCGGCTTCAGCAGTTGAGAGGGCAACCGAATTTTGTTTCTTCGAACCCCACGTGATGATACACGGTCCGACAAATGTGGCGACACCCGACGTGCTTTTTCTATCTAGAGAGCATCCCGCGTAGTCGGCATCGGAATAACCGATTAGATCAAAATTGCACTCCATTGGATACCATAGGTGTAAGTTGGCCGTTCCAATCAAATAACGTAAAATTCGTTTTACGGCCGTCATATGCGATTCTTTGGGAGACGATTGATATCTCGCACAAACGCATACGCTAAACATAATATCGGGTCTACTTGCGGTCAAATATAACAGTGACCCAATCATCCCACGGTAAGTAGTCTCATCAACTGATTTACCGTTTTCATCCAATGTCAATTTCTTGTTCTCGACCATTGGAGTAGGCATAGCATGTGAATTTTCCATTCCAAATTTCCGAATCAACTCCTTAATGTATTTTTGTTGATGGATCTTAATGCCTTCATCTGTTTTTTGTATTTGCAGGCCTAGGAAGAATTTCAATTCTCCCATCATACTCATCTCGAACTCGGAAGTCATCAATTCAGAAAAGTATTTGCACAGGCTTCGGTTGGTCGATCCAAAGATGATATCATCGACGTATATTTGAACAACCAAAAGGTCAGAATCCTCAGTTTTTAGAAATAGGGTTTTGTCGACGGATCCTCTACTGAATCCACTGTCAAGTAGAAACTTGGATAATCTGTCGTACCAAGCCCTAGGTGCTTGCTTCAATCCGTATAGGGCTTTATCTAATTTGAACACATGATCCTCAAATTTGATATTCTTAAAACCAGGAGGTTGTTCAACGAAGACTTCCTCTTGCAAATATCCATTCAAGAATGCCGTCTTGACGTCCATCTGGAAGAGCTTCATTCCCTTGTGTGCGGCAAATGCTATCAGAAGTCTAATAGCTTCAAGACGAGCAACAGGTGCGAAAGTCTCATCATAATCTATTCCTTCTTGTTGATTATATCCTTGGACCACCAATCTTGCTTTATTTCTGACAATGACCCCGGCATCATCCAATTTGTTCCTGAAGACCCACCGAGTTCCAATGACTGTTTGATTTTTCGGTCTAGGAACTAAATGCCAAACCTTGTTTCTTTCGAACTGTTGTAGCTCTTCTTGCATAGCTACAATCCAATCTGATTCAGCAAGAGCTTCATTGATGTTCTTTGGTTCGATCATGGATAGGAAGGAGTAGAAAGAGCAGAAATTGTTCAAGGAACGTCTTGTTTGAACACCCTTCTTAATATTTCCAAGAATATTGTCCATGGGGTGTGAATTCTTGTATTTCCACTTCATTGAAGTGCTTGGTTCACCATCGTTATTTGAGCTTGTCCCGACTTCACTTGGTTCGGAATTTGAGGAAGTTCCCCCTGAATCCAATTCGGGTGTTGTGTTTGAGTCGATTATAACCTCAGACTCTACACCTTGATTTGGATTCAATGTTACAGTAACATCATCTATAACATTGGTTTGGGAGTTCTTATTTTGAGTGGATGTTATAGTATCATCAACTATAACTTTGTCCTTCTCCTTTTTGTCTTTGGAAGAATGATCAAGTTCATCGTTTATTCCTTCAATATCATTATCCTCTAATTCCAAATCCGGGGGATCGTCTCTAGAGAGACGAAAGTCGGGCTCATCCAAATCTTCTTCCTCATCCTGTAATGGCTTATCGAACACGTTATCCTCATCAAAAATAACGTGTACACTTTCTTCAATACAAAGAGTCCTTTTATTGAAGACCTTATAAGCCTTGCTATGATATGAGTATCCTATGAAAATCGCCTCATCACTCCTAGGGTCGAACTTACTTAAGCGGTTTTTACCGTTATTATGTACAAAACATTTACTCCCAAAACAACGAAGATGGGAGATATTAGGTTTTCGACCTCTAAGGAGTTCGTAGGGGGTTTTCTTAAGGATAGGTCGGATCATAGCACGATTATGGATGTAGCAAGAAGTACTAATGGCTTCAGCCCAAAAGTTACGAGGTAAACCACTGCACAAGAGCATTGTACGTGCCATATCTTCTAAGGTTCTATTCATACGTTCAACGACACCGTTTTGTTGAGGAGTTCTTGGTGCAGAAAAGTTATGCCCTACACCATTAACTCGACAATATTCTATAAAAGTTTGGTTATCAAATTCGGTGCCATGGTCCGTACGAATAGATACTAGATTAGTCTTATATTTGTTTTGAACAAGTTTCATAAGACAATCAAATTCATCAAACGTTTCGTCTTTTGAATGAAGGAAGATAGGCCATACATACCTTGAGTAGTCATCTACAAGAATAAAGACGTACCTGGATCCTCCTCTACTCCTTACCTTCATAGGTCCACATAAATCCATGTGTACTAATTCCAAGGCTTGATGTGTGCTTACTACTCTTTTTGGCTTGAACGATGACCGTACTTGTTTACATCTTGCACATGTGTCACACATCTTTTCTTGGTCAAACTTGATCTTAGGTAACCCTTCTACCAAGTCCCATTTCTTGAGCTTGTTCAAGGTTAGAGAGCTAATGTGACCAAAACGCTTATGCCATAAACAAGGATCATCTAATGTAACTTTCATGCACGAAAAAGAGTTAGTAGGTACAGCATTTAAATCCACCATATAAACGTTCCTTTTTCTGTGGCCTTCAAGAATAACATTGCTAGTTCCTTCAATAATAATGCGACAACTATCAGTATGAAAAACTACTTTGTTACCTTTGTCGCATAGTTGAGATATACTTAGCAAGTTATGCTTTAGACCATCCACAAGATAAACATCACTGATTGCGTGATCCTTAGAAATTCCAATTTTGCCAACGCCAACCACTTTTCCCTTTTTGTTATCCCCGAACGTCACTTTTCCTCCATTGAAGGGCTTGAGTGAAAGAAATAGATTTTTGTCTCCTGTCATGTGTCTTGAACATCCACTGTCAAGATACCATTGGTTGTTTTCTTTCACTACTTCCTTCATAAAGGATTAGATACAGTTTTTAGGTACCCAAGCTAAGTTGGGTCCCTTATTATTAGTTACTCTAAATACCAAATCCTTTCGAACCCAAACACGTCTAATGACCGTTTTTCTAACTTTAGGTTTGTTTGGCTTGGGAGGAGTTCTAGGGTTAGGGTTTTCTCTAGGTCTCGGAATTTCTCTAGGTCTCGGAACTTCTCTAGGTCTCTCTTGACTATTTGCCTTGTGAATAGGTTTACTGGATTGAGATTTACAAGGGCTTTGTGAGGTGCTAGGTTTCTTAGAATAGTCAAAGGCCATGTCATAGAACCAACGAAATTTGTTGTTCCTTTCTTCGTTAGGTTCATTAATGGGGGTTTCCTTATCCTCGACAACTGTGTTAACAGTTTTAGCATGTTCGGCATTTTTTCGTAAATCGTGAGCCTTTTTGACACAATTGATTTGGATATGACCCGTATGACCACAGTAATTGCAAATCAAGTATTCGGGAAGATCAAGATACTTCCTCTTTCTAAAGTCAAAATCAAGGTGTTGATTTGCATTTAGAGTGATCTCTACGGCTATAGCACTCATGTCCTAACCCCATCTTCATATTATTGTCAGATTGTTCGGTTAGGAAGTTCAGGACTTTCGTGCTACCTTCCCAGTTGTCATGTACCTTTCTAGCGTGTAGAAGAAGGTCTTTTAGGGTTTTAATTTCCTCTTGACATTTCGTGTGATCTACATCATTGTCCTTTTTAAAGTTGTCACGAAAGTCTTGGAATCGTTTGTTAAGAATGAACACAACATCGGTGTGGTGTTTCTTAACATTGATCATATCGGTCTTAGATTCTTTTAATTGCTTTGAAAGGGAATCTATCTCTTTCTTTTGATCCAAGATCACTTCTTCATTAGAATTGACCTTAGTTTCCAAAAGTTCTCTGACTTTTCTAAGTTCTAAAGTTATAGCTTCATTAGCTGTAACTTTGGCTTGAAGGTGCTTAATATTAAGCTTTAGGTCGGAAGTTATAGCTTCATTAGCTATGACTTTGGACTCTAATTCCTTCTTTTCAGCCATAGTAGAATCTAATGTTGTAGCATTCTCTGCTATAATTTTAGACTTCAACTTCTTAGCTTTAGTCTTGAGAATATGATTCTCTTCCGCAATTTCGAGAATCTGTTCCTTTAGATCTTTTAACTCCAAATCCTGTTCGTGACACTTATCAAGAGATTGTTCAAAGAATTGAATTAAAGAACTTTTAGACAATTTCCTAACACGTTTCTTAAGCTCAAGATAACTTACCTCTTCATCGTCATCCCTCTCGATTCTCCAAGAAAGCAATAGTTTGAATGAGAATTTGTGCTTTCATCGTCATTTGTCGGAGATTAGGTCAAGACCGACCTTTTTGAGACAAAGGTTTGCTACTTCGTCGTCTTGATTCCTCGTCATCTTCTGAGTCAAGGTCTCCCCAACACGAAGCCATCATAACTTGCTTGAATTCTCTCTTTGTCTTTTCACGTTTCGTCTTGTCCTTTATTTTCTCCCATGTTGGACAATCTTTGATCATATGACCAGATTCTCTACACTTAAAGCAACCTCTATTTGCAAAGGACGACTTTGAGTCATTAACCTTCTTGTTGAATGACTTGTTGTTGTTGTTGTAGGATGATTTTGTTTGTTTATTTCGAAATATTTTATTTTTCAAACGTCGTGCAAACAAAACGGTTTCATCCTCTAATTCAGAGTCAACCTCCTCACTATTTAAGGCCATACTCTTATTACGACTTGGTTCAGCGTCATCTTTGTTAAGAGTAATTTCATGGGCCATGAGAGCACCAATGAGTTCTTGATAAGACAGGGTTTCAAGATCTCGTGATTCCTCCATTGCAGTGACCTTAGCACGCCACTTTTTAGTAAGGCTCCTAAGAACCTTTCTAGCAATGTCCTCGCATGCAATTTCCTACCTAGGTTTTTTAGTTCGTTTATGATGCTTGAAAACCTTGCGGACATACTATCTAAGGACTCATTAGGCTCCATGATGAATAGCTCATATTTTTGCATAAGCAAATCAATTCGGTGCTTCCTAACAATGGAAGTACCTTCATAAGCTAATTCGAGCCCGTCCCATATCTCCTTGGCCGTGGAACATGAAGAGAACCGATCAAACTCAGTAGAAGTCATTCCGTTTTGCAGAAGACTTATTGCTTTGGAGTTTTTCTCGGCTTTCTTGTAGTCGGCCTCGACATAGTCCTCTTCTTTCTTTTCATAGGTAGTGCCTTCCTCGGATGCCACAAGAATTTTGTGTGGTCCGTTTTGAATAATCCTCCAGCACTCCCAATCGTGTCCTTTCACATAGTGAGTCATCATGTTTTTCCACAATCCATAATTCTTCCCATCAAAGACGGGACATTTGAGATATTTGGAATCCATTTATCACGTGATAGGCAGCGGAATATAAAACAATAAGATAAATGAAAAACAAGATAGATCAGCCTCTTTGCGGTTAGGCAATCAAGAGCACGAGGCTCTGATACCAATTGAAGAGTCTATTGATCCAAAATACTCAAGAGGGGGGGGTGAATTGAGGATTTAAAACTTTATGAATACTTTTTCGATTGTATGAATGTAATTGATTATTTAAAGTTTATTGATTAAACTTTAACTAATCAACTAATGATTGTAAGCAAGGTAAACGAAAGAACGAAACAAGAAGAGACACACGGATTTTTGAAGTGGTTCAGTTTCACAAGTCGAAACCTACGTCCACTATTCTCGATTAATAAATTTAGTACATTTCTACGGATTACAAATTTACTAACCCAACTCGTACAACTAACTCTAGCTGTAACTCAATGAGTACCGTTAAATACTCGAGTGACTAACTTACGCTAATAAGAAAGCACTAATGATTCTAACAAAGGTTCACGTTAATGAACAAGTTCAGAAATCAACTAAGCACTATTATCTTATAACGATAACAATAAGAACGAATGCACAAGTTTATAATTCACACGACCTTTTTCGAAAATAAACAAAACAGTTTTATTGCTTTAAAACACGGTTTTTGTTTTGTGAAAATATATGAAAGTTATGCTCAAAGGTCTTAACTTTAATGATGTAAAGTATGGAGTATTTATAGTAAAAGAGGAGCAAGGGTTTCGGTTTACTAAAAACCCTAGATGGCCGAAATATAAGATATAGAAATAGAATCATATCTTATTATTTTTATCCATAAAATCTTAGGAAAAGATATAAGTTGTTAATAGATTATCTTATCAAATATTCACTTAATATTCTTTCCTTAATATCCTAGATATGCCGAATGAATAAGGAAAAATCATAACAACTTTCCTTATTTTATTTAAGCAATCTCTTAGAAAGATATAGGATAAATATAAGATAATCTAATCAAATATATTTTCCTTAAACCCTAGATGCCGTGTGGTGTCTTTAGACTTGCCTTAATAAATAATATTTTCCTATCTTAACAACTCATCAATATCTTGGAGATTAGGAAAGATAATATAAGGAGATAAAGAAATCTCTAACAAATATTATCCTAACACCTTAACCCTTATCCAAGCAAAGACTTATTGTGCAAGAAGGAAATTACTATTCACGTGGCACTGTTCACGGGTACTATTCACACAGCACTATTCATCCCTAATATTTTTATAAGATAGAAAGGAATAAATCAAATAATAAAGAGATAATAAATCTCTTACCAAATATTATTTTAAAGATTTACTCAATCTTTTCCTTCTATCTTTACAAAAATAATATCTTATAAGTTAGGAAAGAATAAATCAAAATAATATAAAAGAGATATTAAATCTCTAATCAAATATTATAAAGATTTACACAAAACCCTAACTTGTACAAAGAGTCATCGTGTAAGAGAAAGAAACGACTCATAAGCCCATTCCTCTTTCACGAAACCTTAGGTAAGATAAATTAGGTTTAGGGTATTATAGAGTATGTAGAAACTAGAAACCCTAATTAGCAAGATGTCTCAACTCATAAGTTGATTCAATCATAATTACTAATTATAAGCTCATAGTAGAACCATACTCAATATTAAAATAAGCTCCCTTGTAAAATAAATACTTTTACTAAAACATTCAAAACGGTTTTCCAAAAACAATTTAAAAACTATTTTGTCGTGTGTTTTATAAACTTCACATCTCAATGTTATAGTAGAAGAGCTATAACATTGAGCTCTTTAACAAGTAATGTTATGGCTGTGAAGCTATAACTTTACCAATTTAAGAAGCGCATTCTTACGTTACCATTACGAGATAATCACCTACGCTATTCTAATCTTCGTTAGGAGATCTTCTAGTGTAGGCTACTTCATTATCCAAGCTTGATCAATCTTTAATTGAGCTTCATCTTCTCATGAATGCTTGAACAATTCTTCCATTATCTTTAATATCTTGATCCTTGATTGAGGGCATGATCATGATATGTTCTTGTATACTTCCGTCACAATTCTTTAATGCTTGCGATTAGTAAGTCCAATTTAAAAGACTAAACAAACAATTACGCGCACCGAGTATATAGAAAATAAAGCACTCTTGACATCATCAAAACATAAACATATATTCTATATGGTTCAACACTCTGGCTATTATTTTGTGAAGTTGATTGATGGTGGGTTCAACGAGCCATAAGTCAAACGGTTGGCTGGTCGTCACAGATGCGAGTTATAACGATACCTCTTAGGACAAATTGTGACAACGTAATGGAGTCCTAAATGTTTAAAAACATTCAGTGTCAGGTCGTGGATTAGACGTCCATTGTGTTCCTAGAGTCGATTCTTTTGACTATCGACTGTCTCTTGAGATTAAGACAGTTTTTGTTTTTGGGTGACTTTGGTTTCTTTCTCATGGTCGACCGTAACAGGAGGCAAAGCAGATTTTTTCTGGGTCATTTCATACTGTGCTTATATCTGCAGGATTCGAGTTAAAGAAAATATCCAACCTTTATCAGGTTTAGTTATTTCTCAGGGCCACTCGAGGAGTTGTAACTGAAATGCATGGCCATGCTCGAATGATGATTTGTTTATCAGTTAAGTTAC
This sequence comes from Silene latifolia, assembly GCF_048544455.1. Classification (NCBI taxonomy): domain Eukaryota; kingdom Viridiplantae; phylum Streptophyta; class Magnoliopsida; order Caryophyllales; family Caryophyllaceae; genus Silene; species Silene latifolia. The sequence goes on from NC_133534.1 coordinate 21,998,021, forward strand.
TCTTTAGTCGGGAAAACCACTCTTGATATTGATCACTTGTAAAATACGACCTTTGTGAATACGGATTTTGCAAATTGTTTTACATTGAGTGGGAGAAATTTTAGGATATGAGAATCGGTTATCGCACATACACTTGTGAGGACAAGTGGGAGATTGTTGGAGCTAGTATCCTCCAGAGTTAGTGTGATAACATATATAAATCTCTTATTGGTTCACAAGGGTATACTTAGTATTTTATCAGTTGATTAACGTTTACTTAATAACGGTTGACTTGCTAGAAGTTTGACGTTATTATCATACTGATGGCGGTGTTCAACTGGTCCCTAAAAGTCACACCTAAAGGATGTGTTTGAGAGATGTGATTGTATGAAAATATAATCACATTGATGCCTTATATGACTAAAAGGTTAGTCCATGTATTTGACTAAACAGTTAGTCAATGTGATGATGAGACGATTATTTAATACAACTAAATAATATTAGCTGAGACGAATTAACTGTCAATTCGTAAATTGAATATAAACTGTTATATTTAATTAATGTATATAATGTTAGCTTAAACGAATTAAGATGTTAATTCGTAATTAAACGTAACCAGTTATATTTAATTAGCAAATTATAAATATATTATATTTATAGTTAATGTATATATTATGCGATATTGTCATAATAAAATGTTGACAGACCGGTATTAATAAATCGACTACAAACTGTTGTGTGTGGACTTATTAATACATGTCGACATAATTGACAATTAATATAATACACATTTTATACATTTTTAGAACAACCAAAAATAAGAAGATCTTCTCCTTATTTTTGTGGTTGGTGAAACCGAAATAAGAGTAAAAAGAGGAAGAAAATATCTTCCCTTTATCACTCCATTTGGACGGTTTCAAGAAAGAAAAAGAGAGATTTTTTTTCTCTCATTCTTTTGACCTAATTCTCTCATCAAAAAAAACACAAAAACCCTAAAAATAATTATCAATTTTGGGGATCTCATTCTAGCAAATTGAGAGGCATTTCTCATAGCATTTTGGGTGCAACGATTAGGAAAATATCGATTTCGATATTGTTCTTAGGCCAAATTGCTAGAACCAAAGGTTAATTCTAAATCTCTATTCTTTTATTTATGTAATTTCATTTATGACTAGCAATTTCATATTTATAATTTCGTTATAATCCGAAATTCTTGATGAAGTATACCGATATTTCTCACACCTAGTCTCACCCGCCTCGATAGCGACCTCTACTAGTGATTAGGGAAATTGTTTATATTTGATGTGTCGTTGATGTAATGCATGCAATGTAACAAACATAGATTAATCCTAGCATATGAATTAGACTATGTCGGTTAACACGTGTTTTAGCAAACAATTTGAGTCGAAGTAGATACCTTCTACAACGGCCGCTTTAACAACGTCCGCTTTTTTATTTTACAACGGTTTTTACCCGTTGTTATAGGCTGTATCTGTAGTAGTATAGATTACATGTGAATGTCATACAATTAAATCATAGATAATAATAATGATAAATGAACAAATGAATTACAAAGTTTATTTGATCTACGTTAGAAGCACGATCAAAGACGGGGTTTCGTAGAAGAAAATAAAAGAAAAGCAAAATTAAAATACAAATACAAATACAAAAATATGGCAAATTATAGGTGATAATACGAATAATAGTTAATTTAAACCGTAATTAGAAGCTACGTCAAAGCGAGAAAGAGTTCAGTACAGAAGCCAACCCAGAACAGGCGTAGCATCTGCTGCGTCCTCTGGAAGAGGCGCAACACTCCTTGCGTCTGTTCTAGAGCTGGGCTCTGACTGTGAAGTCAGAATCGCGGGTTAGTTATCGTTCGTTGGTGAATTTAGGATCGATTATTGATATTAGACTCGAGTTGAAGTGCTTTAACCGATTATATGCATCTGGACAAGTCATACAGCGAATAAAAACGAGAATTTACAGCGGTTTACAAAATTAATGATGAACTCGTGTCAGAAATACAAAGAGAACGAAACTTGAGGTTAGATTAACGAAACTGGACAAATAAGAAAACTTATGTATCAAATTAGGATCCCAGAATGTCGACATGAACAAGTCGAAACCCAGAAGAATCGGGTTGAATTAAAATAGTGAAAACTCGCAAGTATTGGATTACTCGGGATTAAGGACGAATTAAGCATTATATTAAAAAAGGATTTGTTAAAACATGATTTATGTACTGAAACTACAAAAAAACTAAGGAAAACGAAAGAAATAAGAAAAAAAAAAGAAAATTGTAGGAAGTCGAGGAAGAAGAAGAGCACGAGCAGCAAGCAGCCTCTGGAAGAGGCGCAGCAGATGCCGCAACTCTTCAAAGAGGCGCAGCAGCTGCTGCATTTCTTCTCGACGTCTGACCTCCGCTGTTTTATAAATACGGTTTTAAAAGATGGTTTTTAAATCGGTTTTTGAATGTACTCTTGATATAGATCTACATTATTTGATACAAAATAAAAGTACAATAATAAAATGGGATTTTACACCCTCAGACTTACATGTTAGCGTCACGAGATTTAACTAAAACGGTTTTTTTAGTGGTAACTCGACTCAATCTATGCAAATATGAAAGTGCCCTTAAAAAAGGAATTAAAAGATTGATTTAATTGATTGTGCAGCGGTCAGATTGGTCGGTCATGCAAACGTGACTGGTACCCAGAAGGATCTGGGCTTACGTGGTCGTTTAATCAAGCACATAGGCGTCGAAAGGCAATAGCATGGTCTTATAATGCAAAGAGAAAAAAGAAGGGTAGCCACTCACGTGAAAAATATGTGAGGCGAAGGCCTCTATTCATACTAATCAGACGGAGGAATTTTGGTAAAAATAGGATACGGAAGGAAAGATCCGGAAAAAACCGACTTAGGTTGAAACACGGAAAAATGGACGAAAAGAAAGCCTTGAGAAAAGTCGCAGTAGGTGTTGCGACTCTTAGAAGAGGCGCAACACTTTCTACGTTCTTTCTCGGGTAGTATTCTTATGCGCAAGAAAATGCGTTTGACAGCCTGTCGTATTTTAGGCATAACTTTCTCTACAAAACTCGGATTAAGGTGATTTTGGTGGCGTTGGATGGCTAAGAGAAATATATAGAACTTTATGTGAAATAGTCCAGACCCAAAAAAGTCGTTATCACTTCGTAAAACGGGCCTAAATGCCGGGTTATCATTTTAGCTAAATGAAATGCACATTTTGTAATGTAAACTTTAAGTTTAACCCAAAGAAGTAACATGAGACTAAAACTGAGATATAATCATAAAATTTTATGACATCCTAACCTTAAGTAGAAAAGCAGATTGCTTTTTGACTCGGGATTGACGGTTTTAGGAAATGAAGACGATTTTTGTAACGCCCCGTAATTTCGGACCGTTAATATATTTCGAAAATAATTTATTAATCAAATAAAATTTGATATTTAAGTATTTAAAGTAAAAATAATTCAAAGAAATATAATTTTATTATATTTTGAAGAAAAGTATTTATTTTGATAGTTTCGAGATGTTTAAAAATAGATTAAACCGTGTAAAACTTTTTATTTCGAAATAAGGGCGTATCGGGGGGAAAATGACAATTCTTTTGAACGTTGGGTAAACGAATTTGGAAATGGGTCGTATGAATACTCAATTTTCTTGTAATCTCGTGTTTAAAAACTTTGGTCTTGTCGAAATTTGCATTTGACTTACGGTTTTAATTATTATCGAAACGAGTCAAAACCGACTCGAAAAATCCCGACTCAAACCCGACTCCCTCCTTTCCTTTCTCCCTTTCCCGCGGACCAAACCCCCTTCCCCTTTCTTTTTTTTTCTGATTTCCTTTGTTCATCATCATCTTCAACCCTCTAAACATTCAAAACCACCATTTTTCTTACTTTCAAGCTAAAATCACCATAATTTCTTCATTTCTTATCGGATTTTCACGAAATTTACATTTCCGGAATCCCCTCGTCGAGATCTACAACCTGGTATAATTTAATTTCAGTTTTCTTGAAGTTGTTTTAAGACGAATTTTGGGTAAAATTCGGTATTTATGCTTATTTGTGTGTTTTTATTGTTTATTTAGGTGAAGATTTGGAAGACGAGTTTGGGGACTCGTATATTGTCGAGGATAGCGGCTAGTTGTTGTTAGGGTAACATATTTCGAGTTACTCGACGAATTATCGTCACAATCTTTGATTTTTGTATGTTTTTGGTGATTTTTAATTGAGTAGAAATTTTCACATGTTTAAATTTGATGCTTGCATGTTTAATTATGTCTTTTGTTAGTTTAAGTTAATAAAGTTGAATTGGGAACGATTAATTAGTGTTCAGACGATCTTATAATGAACGAAAATGAAAAAAAAGAGGAGTAAGGGTGGCGGCAGCAGCCCGGCAGGCCCACGGCTGGCCCACGGCGGGCTCGGGTCGGCCCGTTGCTTGTTTCGCGGTTTTCCATGCATTGTTCGTCATTTTAGGTTCATTAATGAGATAATTAGAATAAGTAATGTATGGGTAAACTTTTGAATTAAATCGTATTAGTAGTAAAAATTATGTTAATGGTAAAAATTAGGTTTATATTGGTAGTTGCACATGTTAGGGTAAATTATGAAATGAAATTGTAACGATTAGGCTCAAATTGAATTATATAGCTATAATTGTAATGTTTTGATGATTGTCCAAAATCGAGCCTTAGTCCCTTTGACGATGCGATGTCGATTAATTGAGTGATTGGTCACCGCAATTTAACCTGCACTGTCGCAGGGCTGTGGTTGCGGGTAAAAATTCGGTTGAATGAATTAGATAATCGGCCTTTTTCTTGTTTTAGGCCATTTATTATATTTTTATTTCACATGTGTAATTAGTTGATTTAAGTAGCTTCTTATATTGTAGAAACGGCCCTAGATTTCCCTGAAGCCTTTAACATGGTTAATATTGTTAGAATTGGAAATTAGTATTGAATACTTATTGAGAATATTGTTGGATTGTTTGCTGAATAGACATTTATATAGCCTTTCACATGATAGAATGTTAGCATTTATGTTAGTAAGTTGGACTCTTTGCCCTCTTAAGGTTAGGTAGGTGTCTTACTTGTCTTGTGTGGTGTGGGCTAAAGTATTCAAGCTGGGACTAGGTCCTAGGTGAGTAGTTCGGCCTTCATCATAGATAGGTCTTTATAGTCTCTGACAAGTATATGTTCACTGCTTAATAGCCTTTGTGTTCCTGACTAGTGGATTTATATCCAAGTTGGGGCATGACCTCGTTACTTATTTTGATAGTAAGTGGTCAGCTTAAGTACTAGCCAACCCTTTGGTGGACTCCTTAGGGTACTCACTTTGTTTTAGAAAAATTGTGGGTCTTGGGTGCGGTGGTGTGTATCCGCATGTCTAGGTCTCTTGTGATTTTAGGCTAGGGTTGTGTTGTGTCTTGGCCATGTTTTATTAATATTAACCAGGCGAGCCAAGATACCGCTTCGATTACCTTCCCTACCTCGTGGTATAGACTCGAGTTACAAAGTGACTATTGACCGTACTAAGAACTTATGCCTGTCTTTGATATATTGTCCTTTCTTGTATGGTGACTTTATGAACTGTAATAGGTGAGATGTAAGCGGTTCTGATTGATAAAGTTTGGATTACTATTTGTTATATGATTCACATGATAGTTTAGTTTGGTCAGTTTAGGGGTCATAGGTTAGATTACATGATAATTACATTGTTTATCATATTGTTTACATGTTACATTAATTTTGACGATTCGTGGCTGGGAGGACTCGAAGTTACTCCCCACTGAATTGTGGCTTTCGTGTTTGTATAAAATGCGATTGACAGGTTGTTGATGCTTTGTTGGGGTCACAGACGAGCTAGTGAGCATAAGGAACCTTGGACCTAGTTTTGGCTATTCTTATAGTAAACCTTTTAACTTTTGGTTTTGTATATAATTTGAAGGGACATATGTCTCCCTTTTCTATTTTTTGGGTTGTATCATTCTATTTTCTTATCGTTAGCTATGGCATGTAAATTAGTTCGTTAGCATTGCAGGTGTTGGCACCCGCCTCTTGGGAATGTTGGAAATGTTGTGATTGGTTTAGAAATTTTTTTGAAATTACAGGTTTTTATATAGTTGGACCAATTACAAACATATCCTACCAGTTTTTCCGTAGAATTTACGTAATTAATTAAGGCTAGATTTAAGGGTGTCACGGTTGGTATCAGAGCTTGTTGCTCCCGACGCACGTTTGTGAACCCCACTTAAAATCACTTGACCTTTAAATAATAAACTTGAGAGATGGGTAGGATGGGTAGATTTAGGATTTTATGTGGTAGTCTGTTTGTGATTGCTAATTGTTAGGTACTAATTGATTTTCTCTTTTGTAAGATGGCTCTCCAATAGATGTAGATGATGCAATCTTACCTTAGTCTTCCAATCTCGTTGTTTATTCGTCTTTCAAATTCCTCTTCTCTCGCCTTGGTAACTACCTTTCAATTCTTACTCCCGATTCATCTTAGGTTCGTTTTCTTCTTATAATAAAGTCCATGTGGACACGTTCCTTTTATTCCGCAGGATAGTTCCCTTGTTCAAGAGAACCCGGTTTTGAGAGAATGTATCATTTGAGGGCGTGAACGAGTTGAGAAAATTGATTGGTTAAGGTTTGAGTGGTATAGGAGAATATAACTTGGGATCCTTTGGTTAGACTTGTTAGTTGTGCATGATATGAGAGCCTAGTGAGTTGAGGAACACCTTTGGATTTATGTCTATTGAGAGCTTGTTTGTTATAGATGATTGAGCATGGGTACTACCTTAGCACATAAGATGGAATGAACCTGAGCTACTTCATTTGAGAGTCTCGATGTTTCTTATGGAGAATTAAAGGAATGATAGTTAGCCCTAATCCTTGTAGGCCTTGAAAGGAATACAATAGGACATTGACGTTGCTTAATGGTTTGGTATCGTACTTTGGAATTAGTTAGTTTGTTAAACCTTTTGAGTTGACCAAATCTAGTATAGAGTAGTCCTTGTTGACCTTATAAATCATAACTGAATTTGGGAATTTTGGTGGAAAGTTGTTCGATGACGAGAATTGTAAAGGAGATACCTTGGGACTTGGATGGTAACAAATGAATTTGTGTGGTGAATTGATTTTGGCTCCTGGAACCAATTGAGTTGAGGAAAACCTACCTTTGTGAGTCCTTGTTAATCCTATGATATGGTAGACTTTTGAGTCTTTGTTGAGCACCTTAGTGATGTAACTTTATCATAGCAATCATAAGCTTTGAGGAGTATTTGGTTAAGCGGTAACCCTTTCATTATGCCGCTGCTGTTCTCCTCTCCTTCTCTTTAGCATTTGTTGAACCCTGTTTTTATGCCGAAGTTTACGTATCTTCTTCTTGCCCGAAATATCTTCTTAACTCGAGTACCTCTTATTTCGGTCAACCGTTATTTTTACGGTCCGACTTCTTAGTTTCCTAACTTGTGATGCTCATGCATCCTTCGAAAATATTTTACCGTTTCTCTATTCCGTTATAACTCCTTATCTACTTAGTATAGTTGGTACCCTGTTGACCATGTTTACAGAGTTAGTGGGATGTGATTTGAGGATTTCTGTATTTTGATTTTTGTCGGGAATTAGTGTAGGAGTTTGTGTCTGTATTTGACCATGTGATATGAGAACTAGATTTTTGGTGGAATTCTTATGATGGCAATGTTGTAGTCTCCTTGCGAGTTAAGGTTCGCGTGTTTTGGTGGTATAAGACCCACTTTGGTTTCAATTTGATGATGAGACTAATGGGATTAGTTTACCTGGGTGGAGTATTTCTATGGTTATTTTGGATTTGTTTTGGGCATTGTCGTTCGGGGATTGTCGTTTGTCATTTGATCCTTACTTTACGGAATTGGGGAATTGATAGTTAAGTCTGTGGATTGTTATTGTAAATTTGGACCTTATATTTAATCCTTTGAGGAATCTTTCTATTGGAATTGGAATGTTGTTTGGAAGTAGGATAGTGAACCTTGAGTAAACCGATCAGATGATTTGTGTGATGAACCCATTTATCTTATAGTTAGTGCTAATTATGGATTGGATAGTGCAACTTGTTGCTTGTGGGTTGGTTTCAAGCATGAATGCGTTTGAGAATATTGAATCTTGGCAAGGGTATAACAATAATTGTTACTAGTTTCGACTTTGGATTTTGAGTTTGTTTGATGGAGGATACTGGTGGAAACATTTTGATTGGAAAACTATTAAGTTATAATTGTAGAGGATAGGATTGTCTCAAGGATTAGCTTATGAGTAGACTTGTCGAGGAGTGATTCAGATGGCTCTTTGGATTAGTGTGGCCTCTGGTTGTTGCCCTGTTGATGTTCGGAGGACCTAGTAGGATGACTCTGTGGTTGGATAATTGAGTGAACCTTTCTCGATGTACCGATCTTCCTAATTTCGATCTCCGACAATTGTCATTCTTGCCATTCTGGCTTGTCCGTTGTGCTCGCCTTTATGGAACTCTTTTGACCTCTTGAGTAAAGCGTCTTGTTCGTTGACACCTTTATGGACTTCATCCAAAAATTCCACCTTTAGAAGTTCAATTCCTTCTTGTCTGTTGGGTGTGAGTTCCCTATCGCGACTTGCACTTCTCGTTCCCGAGTTGTTTTCCATCTTACATAGATTCTATATAATTTGAGTAAACTTTTGGTTCATTTACTTGGAGTAAATTTAAAAATTGACCTTTTTCTATAACATTTGAAAATGATTTCTCACTCTCTTTCAACCCTAGTGTTTGATTGGACATCTAAGCTATTTCTCGTTTTGTGTAATGATTCCTTTTCTTACTCTTTTTCCGAGTTACTAAGCCTTATTTAATCATAATTAGTAAAGATAGTATTCTTACTATAGAACTTTAAGCTAAAATTTTGAAAATACTTATATGATTTTTAATGGTTTTAAAATTAATGAGTGTTTAATCTCGTTGTTGGTGACGTCCCAATAATGGGTTTTCTCATTTATTGGTGTAGACATATTTTTTTTTTTTTTTATGTTTTGATATGAATGTGGATGTTCTTGTCTGATCAACAAGAGTATCACCGTTTCATTGAAAAGATACCTAAATTTTCTAATAACTATAATTTCTCCTTCTAAGTTTCGAGGGCGAAACTTTTTAAAAGGAGGGGTGATTGTAACGCCCCGTAATTTCGGACCGTTAATATATTTCGAAAATAATTTATTAATCAAATAAAATTTGATATTTAAGTATTTAAAGTAAAAATAATTCAAAGAAATATAATTTTATTATATTTTGAAGAAAAGTATTTATTTTGATAGTTTCGAGATGTTTAAAAATAGATTAAACCGTGTAAAACTTTTTATTTCGAAATAAGGGCGTATCGGGGGGAAAATGACAATTCTTTTGAACGTTGGGTAAACGAATTTGGAAATGGGTCGTATGAATACTCAATTTTCTTGTAATCTCGTGTTTAAAAACTTTGGTCTTGTCGGAATTTGCATTTGACTTACGGTTTTAATTATTATCGAAACGAGTCAAAACCGACTCGAAAAATCCCGACTCAAACCCGACTCCCTCCTTTCCTTTCTCCCTTTCCCGCGGACCAAACCCCCTTCCCCTTTCTTTTTTTTCTGATTTCCTTTGTTCATCATCATCTTCAACCTTCTAAACATTCAAAACCACCATTTTTCTTACTTTCAAGCTAAAATCACCATAATTTCTTCATTTCTTATCGGATTTTCACGAAATTTACATTTCCGGAATCCCCTCGTCGAGATCTACAACCTGGTATAATTTAATTTCAGTTTTCTTGAAGTTGTTTTAAGACGAATTTTGGGTAAAATTCGGTATTTATGCTTATTTGTGTGTTTTTATTGTTTATTTAGGTGAAGATTTGGAAGACGAGTTTGGGGACTCAGATATTGTCGAGGATAGCGGCTAGTTGTTGTTAGGGTTTGGGTTTTTAAGGTGCTAATTGCTCATTTTCTAGCTTAAGGTAACATATTTCGAGTTACTCGACGAATTATCGTCACAATCTTTGATTTTTGTATGTTTTTGGTGATTTTTAATTGAGTAGAAATTTTCACATGTTTAAATTTGATGCTTGCATGTTTAATTATGTCTTTTGTTAGTTTAAGTTAACAAAGTTGAATTGGGAACGATTAATTAGTGTTCAGACGATCTTATAATGAACGAAAATGAAAAAAAAGAGGAGTAAGGGTGGCGGCAGCAGCCCGGCAGGCCCACGGCTGGCCCACGGCGGGCTCGGGTCGGCCTGTTGCTTGTTTCGCGGTTTTCCATGCATTGTTCGTTATTTTAGGTTCATTAATGAGATAATTAGAATAAGTAATGTATGGGTAAACTTTTGAATTAAATCGTATTAGTAGTAAAAATTATGTTAATGGTAAAAATTAGGTTTATATTGGTAGTTGCACATGTTAGGGTAAATTATGAAATGAAATTGTAACGATTAGGCTCAAATTGAATTATATAGCTATAATTGTAATGTTTTGATGATTGTCTTGAAAAACCGAGCCTTAGTCCGTTTGGTGATGCGATGTCGATTAATTGAGTGATTGGTCGGCCGCAATTTAACCCGTGCACTGCCGCAGGGCTGGGGTTGCGGGTAAAAATTCGGTTGAATGAATTAGATAATCGGCCTTTTTCTTGTTTTAGGCCATTTATTATATTTTTATTTCACATGTGTAATTAGTTTATTTAAGTAGCTTCTTATATTGTAGAAACGGCCCTAGATTCCCTGAAGCCTTTAACATGGTTAATATTGTTAGAATTGGAAATTAGTATTGAATACTTATTGAGGATATTGTTGGATTGTTTGCTGAATAGACATTTATATAGCTTTTCACATGATAGAATGTTAGCATTTATGTTAGTAAGTTGGACTCTTTGCCCTCTTAAGGTTAGGTGGGTGTCTTACTTGTCTTGTGTGGTGTGGGCTAAAGTATTCAAGCTGGGACTAGCTGGGACTAGGTCCTAGGTGAGTATTTCGGCCTTCATCATAGATAGGTCTTTATAGTCTCTGACGAGTATATGTTCACTGCTTAATAGCCTTTGTGTTCCTGACTAGTGGATTTATATCCAAGTTGGGGCATGACCTCGTTACTTATTTTGATAGTAAGTGGTCAGCTTAAGTACTAGCCAACCCTTTGGTGGACTCCTTAGGGTACTCACTTTGTTTTAGAAAAATTGTGGGTCTTGGGTGCGGTGGTGTGTATCCGCATGTCTAGGTCTGCGCAGATTTTAGGCTAGGGTTGTGTTGTGTCTTGGCCATGTTTTATTAATATTAACCGCTGAGCCAAGATACCGGTTCGATTACCTTCCCTACCTCGTGGTATAGACTCGAGTTACAAAGTGACTATTGACCGTACTAAGAACTTATGCCTGTCTTTGATATATTGTCCTTTCTTGTATGGTGACTTTATGAACTGTAATAGGTGAGATGTAAGCCGGTTACAATTGATAAAGTTTGGATTACTATTTGTTATATGATTCACATGATAGTTTAGTTTGGTCAGTTTAGGGGTCATAGGTTAGATTACATGATAATTACATTGTTTATCATATTGTTTACATGTTACATTACATGTTACATTAATTTTGACGATTCGTGGTATCGGGAGGACTCGAAGTTACTCCCCACTGAATTGTGGCTTTCGTGTTTGTATAAAATGCGATTGACAGGTTGTTGATGCTTTGTTGGGGTCACAGACGAGCTAGTGAGCATAAGGAACCTTGGACCTAGTTTTGGCTATTCTTATAGTAAACCTTTTAACTTTTGGTTTTATATATAATTTGAAGGGACATATGTCTCCCTTTTCTATTTTTTAGGTTGTATCATTCTATTTTCTTATCGTTAGCTATGGCATGTAAATTAGTTCGTTAGCATTGCAGGTGTTGGCACCCGCCTCTTGGGAATGTTGGAAATGTTGTGATTGGTTTAGAAAATTTTTTGAAATTACAGGTTTTTATATAGTTGGACAAATTACAAACATATCCTACCAGTTTTTCCGTAGAATTTACGTAATTAATTAAGGCTAGATTTAAGGGTGTCACAATTTTTGACCCGGACTCCAAATATACTCTAATTACTGCCAAAACGACTGTAATGACACCTATATGACAACAAAGAGGTAGATACAAGTGTAAGAGTTACCTTTTATTAACCTATTTGTGAAACGTCATAAAATCGCGAAATATGCTGAACATGCGGCCCAATCATCACAGAGTGTTTGGCGGGAGCTGCAGAAACGAGGTGTCTACAGAGCCCCACTTTGACTGAGGCTTAGACAAGGCGAAAGTCAAATTATAGCCCTCAGGTTAATCGAAGATTACAACCTGAAGACTATGGCGACGCGAGGCGACTCAAGGGGTCTGAACCAAGGACCTGTCGTCGGGAACATTTTAGAGTATGTCGACTATCGAGGAGGGTCGTTTAAAGTCCATTAGACTACTTAAGGAAGCTCGCCAGCCATAAGAATAAACCATACCTGAGTTGGCTACGGCGTTTTTGGTACCGTTGGGAAGAATCATATAGGTCGACAATGATGCGTCCTTAGCATCGCTGAGGAAAAGAAGATAAAGGTTCGACACACCCTTTGCATTGATGAGGAGAAAATAAAGGTTCGACATGCCCTTTGCTTTGCCGAGGAGAAAATAAAGGTTCGACACGCCCTTTGCACCGTTGAGGAAAATAAAGGTTCGACACGCCCTTTGCCTTTTTGGGGAGAAAATAAATGTTCCACACGCCCTTTGCCTTGCTGAGGAGAAAATAATGTTTCGACACGCCCTTTGCATCGTTGAGGAAAATAAAGGTTCGACATGCCCTTTGCCTTGCTGAGGATAAAATAAAGGTTCGACACGCCCTTTGCCTTGCTAAGGAGAAAATAAAGGTTCGACACGCCATTTGCCTTGTTGAGGAAAGAATAAAGGTTCGACACGCCCTTTGCATCATTGAGAAAAGAAAATCAGCTCGGGCAGTCATAAATGAAATTCCGATAAAGGGGAGAAGCCCGTAAACTGTATTTGATGATCATCAATTTTTGCTGGGGAACACATCGACGATTAGGAACATCTTGATTGTCATGGAAGAAACTTTGAGCAATATTGCGAATATTGCTGGGAATATCTTCACTGCTGCTAGGGAGAATGAAGACTTGGGCGAAGCCCCTAGTTGTAGCAAGCACTGCTTTTGTTACTTATCTGCGTGGTTTGTAGCCACACAACAATGAGATCTAATAGCACATAAACACATATGCACGTAAGCAATCAGCAAGCACATAGACCTCAAATGAGGAAGCGCATAGGTTTTACAAAAGTTGTTTCTTTATAAAAGTTATTTAAAACTTGTTTAAAGAACTTTGTCGTTTTTAATGCATTATGCGTATGCAATGGGCTTTAGACACATGACTGACGCGGACACAGACTGTAACACCCCCATTTATTCAGGAGTCTTTAGTTAGATATCTCAAGTAAATAAGAGCGTTACCATCTCGATTTCCCGAGGTAGTGAATAACAAAGTCCCACTCACCAAAGTACTTTAAATTAAAACTTAGCGATTACATGTTTATTACAACTTAACTAACTAAAACTTAATATAAAATAAGATACAACTCGCAGCAGAAATAAATAAAGTGATCTCGTAATCTATGTGGTCTAGACTTCTAGGTAGATTGGCAAAATCCTCACGCATTTCCACAAGCTCCTAATTCAACTAATCTTTAGTACATGTCAAACCTGCTCCCCATTATGGTTCATCACAGGTGGTCACAAATACACAGTCAACCGCGAGGTTGAGTAGGAATTAACACTAACAACAAGAACATACGATAACAATCCACTTTCCAATCTCATAGCACAACTCCCTGACAACGTGTTCCTTTCCTTGACTTAGCACACCTCCCTTAACAACGTGCTCACATTACTTTGGTAACTCTCCCTTAACAACAACCGCCAATATGTAATAGTACCCCTCCCTCATAACGTACATATTACCATCACCCCAGTGTACAAACTCCCTCAACAACGTACAACTGACTATCGCACAACTTTTCACAATAATCACATTCACAATCGACGATAACAATTCAAATCACCTCATCAATATTATTAATATTAACCAACACGAATCAATATAATTCACCCTTCCAACAATTACAATATTATCAATCAACATATGCAATATAATTCTCCCATCCAACAATTACGATAATATCAACCAATACAATTCACATATGATCAATTCCACATTAACATAAACCATCAATTACACCAAACATTATCGAATAAGAGTTGAGTAGGATTTATCCCTACCTCGCAAGCAATTCCAATTAAACAGCTCAAGCAATCCAAATAATTAAAATAAATCCGAACCCGATTATAATTTCTTCACAATTGTCACATAATCAAAATATTATAATTCTTCCATCAATTATTAATTATTACTTTCCATTATTATTTACTAATTATAAATTCTATTCATTATTCAAATTAGTTAATTATTATTATTAAGGTCCACGATATTAGAAACCCTATTACAAAACAAACCCGAGCCACCCAAATTAACCAATTAAAACCCGTCAGAATAACAACCAACACTCCCTTCAAACACGGTTTCAAACCGTGTCCAACCACCCCAAAAACATCGTACAATCCCGACCCCACCAACCACCACGGTCACCAGCCAGGTTGCCTACCTCTTCCCTACACCACGACCCATCCAAACACCCTCTGACCACCAATGTAACACCCCGGTTTATAAAAGAAGCCCTCGTCAAGACATTCCCTGATAAACCGGGCTGTTACCAACTCGGTTTCCCGAGGTAGTGAATAGAAAATTAAACTCAAAGGTAATCTATATAATTATACATCTGAAATGAACAAGTCTCAACTGAAAATAAAGTCTGATAACTAAACAGAAATAAAAGTGGGCTAGCTCTAAGTCAGGCAATCCAAGTTCTCTTCCCATCCAGCTCCTATCAGTCTCTGAGGTACCTGTCAATCTGCTCCCCATAAAACGGTTCATCACAGGTGTTCACGAATACACAGGGTCAACCACGAGGTTGAGTAGGTAATACAATGAAACAACAAAATATGATATGCATGTTCCTCCATCACCTCCATCTCTGTCACAACTCCATCACACACATCCCCGGAACGCCCAGCCATACCGATCCCCGGCAGACTATATCAATCGACCGTCGTCGATATACCAGCTCAACGGCTGAGGTTATCCAGGGCAGGTCCTGCAGAACACGCCTGGGCCTTATCACAACATCACATCGTATCACAACCTCGTCATCACCACACCATCCTCCAACTCCAATGCATATGAAATGCTCAACAGTAATTATGCAACACAATAGGTATATCAATGAATGAAATCATGCCAGCTACCGAATGTTGTGATAACATAGTCAATACGATCAATGCAGTCAATCAACTTCCGTATATGAATCATAACGTAAATCAACAACCACGAATCAAGTCAACACAACTCAACAACAACGATAATAGGACAAGTGTATTTCCCTACCTCAAAGTGCCAGCAAATCCAATTAAGCAGTTCAAGCAGTCCAGAAAATAAAGCAACGAATTTGATTATCGATCCTTCACGAATCCGTCACCTAAAACAATTATAATATTTATAACTACTAGCTACTAAATATAGAAATATCCCAAAATAGGAGTTTTCCCGAAATACAATCCCGACACCAAACTTATGCCCAACTGATAACTAAAATAACCCGATTAGTATTTGCCCCAACTTCCCAAAATAGAAGTTACTAAAAATAGAATTTCTTAGAATGGAAACTTTCCCGATATAGTAACTTTTCTCTTTTAACAAACCTGACTCAAAAACTCGACTTGAATTATTTAAATGACTCGGGAATAATTTATTTAACTAATATGATAAATAAAAGATTAAACAAATTATACGATTAAGAATCCCGAATCGAACTTTAAACAACTCAAACAACCCCTCTTTAATTATTTAAATAACTCGGAAACAAATTAATTAATTAAGAATACTATAACTTAAATAATAAAGAAACGAATCAAACCCGCTAAGTACCACGCCCCAACCACGGTTTCCAACCCGTTTCCGGACTCCACACGCCACCTAACCACCGTGACAACCACCAGCCATGTCCCCCACTTCGACCCAGCCACCAACAACCACCCCCACTGGGGTCGATTCCCGCCGGCGAGTCAAACTAGCGCCGCCAATTGGCCTGGTTCACCACCACGCCTCACCAAACACCTCTGTTTCTCCACCTACCACCACCGCAACTAACCTCTAACTCCTGCCAAACAACCACAGCCCTACTCGCCGTCAAGCAGCGCACCCAGGTACAGTGGCACCACCATTTTGACCTCCCCCGAGTCCATGGTGGCGCCACCCCAAACCTACCCGTCTAAACCCGCATCAATCCCATTTTCAAATTCGTTTGTTACCTCCTATTGCCGCCACCTCTCACTGCCACTACTACCACCTAGGACCACCCTAACCACCACCACTACACTCGTCACATGCCCCACTAATCCTATACCCCATCCACAACCACCAGGAACACCTCCCTTAGTCACGAAATAACAAACAACCCACGACAGAAATACAAAAACAGAGGAAAGGGGGGTTGCTCTTACCTTTTTCTGCCGCCACTACCGCGACCAGGGCCACCCACGGTTGTCGACAAAGGTCCCTAGCTCCTCCCTGCTGCGTAGTCAACAGCCACACACTCTATCTCTCTCTCGAACTGCGTGAAGGGTTGAGATCCGTGTTGAAGAAAGGAGGGAGGCAGGTTGAGGGAGTAAGAAAGGAGGGAGGCGGGTACTATTAGGTTTAGGGTTAGGGTTAGGGTTAAATAGGGTTTAGGGTTAATTGGGCTTTAGGGTTTAATGGGCTGGACAGTTGTTGGGCCAGCTCAAAAGGTTAGCTCAAATTTCGAATTCCATATTAACCCGTCTCAATTAACTTACGATAGCTTAATGTAATTATCGACTCAACTATTATCCCGACATAATTAGTAATATAAAATGTATAATAATTAATATATAATAATATCCGTTTAATTGATTATATTATATAAAATACGGGGTATTACAGTCTTCCCCCCTTAAAATGAACTTCGTCCCGAAGTTCGCTCCCGTACTCGAACCTCAGAAGGGTATTGTATATCGTACATACGGACGTCACGCATTTCTAACACTGTTAACACACTCTTTTGACACATCCATTAAACATAATAGACACGAGATGTTACATTCCGCCCTCCTAAAAATAAACTTCGTCCCGAAGTTTTAGCTCGTCTTTACTTAACCCAACTAACTACAACTACTAACTACCTGAGAACACAAATGTATAACAACTAAATATTCATCTGAGAACCCGTCATCTTCCATCTAAATTCCGATTTCAGACTCAAGTAACTCAATAACCATGGTCTCACTGGACCGCAAACGTACTCGGCACAAAGGCCCCACAACTCATAACTCAATACCAGTAGTTTAACTACACTTTCCTTTTACACATCAACCACCTAAAGAAGTAGGAATAAAAGATATAGAACTCATTTGCATAGGTACCCCATAACGAAACATCTACTTGATCAAAACTACCATCTACAAACAAGGGTAATATAAACATCAAGATTTCTTAAAACATGGTTACGTCCGCGTAACCTCCATTATTCACAACTCACGCTCAAGTTAACTAATCCTTACCAAAGACAATCAATATACCAACTCTCTCAAGGAAGCTACCGTTACCAGTAAAAATCATTAGTAATTAATCATTTTACCAATCATTGTAATCTCATACCTTAGAAACATAGGGGATCAATCACATGAGAAAAGAATTAGGGTCAAAACTTAATAAATCGATTTATGAAAATTTATAACCTAATAGGTCCAGTCTGACTTTCCTTTACTTAATTGTACAGATTTAGGTCAAGACACAGAATCACCAATAAAATGAAGACAACCAGTTTCGTAGTACTTATCATCCTAAAAATATTTTTAATCCTCACAACAAAGGGTTTGGGGTTTATTCACGAATGACGAATGCACATTGATTGACAAATTTTACAACTTATTGGTCGAGTCAAACAAGTGAGTAAACAACGATATTGGAAAGTTAACGTACAAGACTATCATACATAAAATTTCGTTCTTGGTATTAAATATATTTAAACTGCACCCAACACCATGACATAAAAGATTAAATGTATTTAACTACACCAAATTTTACAAGTGTTCCTTACATATCATGCTAATATCAACATACTGTGTTAACACATAATTCACTTAATCACCACATTACATTTCCCGTTTTGACATTCGTACTAACCACAACCCACCAATTCGCTACATGAACGAACAACAAGACTAAATTAACCCACTACTTGTGACTCCGTTCTAGTTTCATTCCTCCAGACTAGTGAATCTCCTGGAACCATACCACCAGACATTGGCTGGAGATCTCATTCCGAATTTATACTCATACGACAAAATTTAACTTCATTTTCAAAACTTTTACTTTCATACAGGACGGGGAATAACTTTCCTAACATAAATCTTATAACAGAGTCGTCCACATAATCCATTTACAGCTTACTACGAAACTCAAAATCAGATAAACTTAATTCAATTCCTTCAAACAAAACGAGCTTAGGTGTCGACTCATATATTGTAATTTACAGGTTTATCTTATTCATTTCAGTCCTATCTTTACTAATGAACGACTATCATTGGAACCAATGCATATCATGTGAATCATCAAAGGGTTATCCCATTATAATTGTCAATATAATTATTATAAACAATCTTTATTAAAATATAAATGGGTAGTAACGACTCGAGAATATAGATATGTCAAATGTCGTGCTACAATTGCAAGAATCACTTTAGCATTTTATGACGATATAATGACGAACATATCCAATAAGAAATAACAACACTTTTTATTATCATGTCATAAGTTTAGGTTCAACTGAAATAATTTAATGCGATGAAGGTAAAAAATATAACTATGGGCACACAACTCATACGAAAGACATTAGAACTCAGATGCATCCTACATGTGTGAACATTTAGACATAATTATTATAATTATTCATGCGAGTATATTAGAATCAATCAAATTAACTTTTAACGCCATCAACTTACAAAGATATGACAATATAGATTTATATTTATATATATCCGACCACTATGCAAATATGACGAACATACCAGAGATATTACAACATGCCAACCGTATATAAAATATGCAAACAACTGGACTCGTATAAAATATTTCACCCTTGTTTAAGAATCAATTTAAGCTATTCAATTTTACTCATACTATCATGTCAACCATGTTATCACTAAACTTTAATTTTATCACCGGTTAAGATACATAAATACTGAACATGCTTGCTACTATCATTATATAAGGACATTATAAATTCACATTACTAAAGCTCATGAATTAACCAAACAATTGTATGAAAATTCAACATAGGACGCACATTTTAAATGTTTTGATTCACGTTGTAACTTCCAAAAATCGCGAATAAATAACCGTTCAACGAATACTTGAGTTAGATTACTTTTTATAACATACGGAAGGTTAAAAACACAGGGGAAAAAGAATTAGGTCTAAAGTACAAGAATTCCATTTTTAAAGAATTTTACAACTCAGTTGGTCCAAACGAGTATGTGACAGCAATTGGTCTGAAATTTGGGTCAGTTTGCAAAACTTATTATTTAATATAGAGACATCAAGATTTTTCGTGGCTTATCAATTTGAAAACATATGCGAATTTTATGATCGATGGAGTTGGAATTATGCAAAAATTATTAATACAATTTAAATGAGGATTTTTACAAAATCGTTGGTCAAAACATCACTGCACAGGAACTTCCTAACCACAGATCACAAGAATATTTATTACTCCTAATCCGTATATCCTATAAGCATGAAACCAACGCCAAATGGACACTAACTCCCGAGGCTATCTCTCATAAAATATTCATCCAAAGGCAATAAACAGAAAATAAGTGGCAGTAAGGTTAATTAAAGAGTAACATCAACAAAACGAGTTTCAGCACTAAGTCGTTCATTTCCTATGTCCCCATTCTTACAACTATACTATCGATACTAAACCATTCTAACTGAAACCTCGCACTGTGTACTTCGTAATATTTACCCCATAGAATCCCTTCGCATCTCGATCTACTCCGTACATCTAAATCACGATTTCTATGACTATAAACATGCAATTCAATAGTGTTTCTAATTACTATCACAAGACTATACTAGCATGGCTTTGGGATCACATAACCGCATATTACTAGACATAATAGTATTATCAGCACATCATTCAACATCCACCTAGGTAACTATCATCGACTCGCAATTATTTTCATGCTCACGACTACCACAACACTTCATTAATTATTAACCTGAACTCGAAAATTTATTTCTCATTTCCACAACATCATATGATCACGTCATCACTCATACAAAATACTTACCGTAACGTTGTCCTGCAGAATGGTTAGAATATATGGGTCTCAAGGTATACATCAACTCGATTATGCAATAATCAATGTATCAATCAGTTAATACTTAGGCAACGATATTTGAATTTCATGCTCAACCTTATGTAACTATTATACCCTTTCTCTCATATACACTCAGGGTTTTCCGGTTCAACTGAGAGGGTCACAGGTTCGGTGTGAGGGGGCCCCTAACTCATACCTTACCTTAGTGTGCTTCTAACAGTTCTATCCCGGGGTTCATTTTAATTAGACACATCCTAGGTTCATTGGGCTCATTGGTTTAGGCCTGAGGATCGTTCGCTCTGATACCACTTTGTAACACCCCGGTTTATAAAACAAGCCCTCGTCAAGACATTCCCTGATAAACCGGGCTGTTACCAACTCGGTTTCCCGAGGTAGTGAATAACAAATTAAACTCCAAGGCAATTTATATAATTATACATCTGAAATGAACAAGTCTCAACTGAAAGTAAAGTCTGATAACTAAACAGAAATAAAAGTGGGCTAGCTCTAAGTCAGGCAATCCAAGTTCTCTTCCCATCCAGCGCTTATCAGTCTCTGAGGTACCTGTCAATCTGCTCCCCATAAAACGGTTCATCACAGGTGTTCACGAATACACAGGGTCAACCACGAGGTTGAGTAGGTAATACAATGAAACAACAAAATATGATATGCATGTTCCTCCGTCACCTCCATCTCTGTCACAACTCCATCACACACATCCCCGGAACGCCCAGCCATACCGATCCCCGGCAGACTATATCAATCGACCGTCGTCGATATACCAGCTCAACGGCTGAGGTTATCCAGGGCAGGTCCTGCAAAACCCGCCTGGGCCTTATCACAACATCACATCGTATCACAACCTCGTCATCACCACACCATCCTCCAACTCCAATGCATATGAAATGCTCAACAGTAATTATGCAACACAATAGGTATATCAATGAATGAAATCATGCCAGCTACCGAATGTTGTGATAACATAGTCAATACGATCAATGCAGTCAATCACCTTCCGTATATGAATCATAACGTAAATCAACAACCACGAATCAAGTCAACACAACTCAACAACAACGATAATAGGACAAGTGTATTTCCCTACCTAAAAGTGCCAGCAAATCCAATTAAGCAGTTCAAGCAGTCCAGAAAATAAAGCAACGAATTTGATTATCGATCCTTCACGAATCCGTCACCTAAAACAATTATAATATTTATAATTACTAACTACTAAATATAGAAATCTCCCAAAATAGGAGTTTTCCCGAAATACAATCCCGACACCAAACTTATGCCCAACTGATAACTAAAATAACCCGATTAGTATTTGCCCCAACTTCCCAAAATAGAAGTTACTAAAAATAGAATTTCTTAGAATGGAAACTTTCCCGATATAGTAACTTTTATCTTTTAACAAACCCGACTCAAAAACTCGACTTGAATTATTTAAATGACTCGGGAATAATTTATTTAACTAATATGATAAATAAAAGATTAAACGAATTATACGATTAAGAATCCCGAATCGAACTTTAAACAACTCAAACAACCCGTTTTTAATTATTTAAATAACTCGGAAACAAATTAATTAATTAAGAATACGATAACTTAAATAATAAAGAAACGAATCAAACCCGCTAAGTACCACACCCCAACCACGGTTTCCAACCCGTTTCCCGACTCCACACGCCACCTAACCACCGTGACAACCACCAGCCATGTCCCCCACTTCGACCCAGCCACCAACAACCACTCCCACTGGGGTCGACTCCCGCCGGCGAGTCAAACCAGCGCCGCCAATTGGCCTGGTTCACCACCACGCCTCACCAAACACCTCTGTTTCTCCACCTACCACCACCGCAACTAACCTCTAACTCCTGCCAAACAACCACAGCCCTACTCGCCGTCAAGCAGCGCACCCAGGTACAGTGGCACCACCATTTCGACCTCCCCCGAGTCCATGGTGGCGCCACCCCAAACCTACCCGTCTAAACCCGCATCAATCCCATTTTCAAATTCGTTTGTTACCTCCTATCGCCGCCACCTCTCACTGCCACTACTACCACCTAAGACCACCCTAACCACCACCACTACACTCGTCACATGCCCCACTACTCCTATACCCCATCCACAACCACCAGGAACACCTCCCTTAGTCTTGAAATAACAAACAACCCACGACAGAAATACAAAAACAGAAGAAAGGGGGGTTGCTCTTACCTTTTTCTGCCGCCACTACCGCCACCAGGGCCACCCACAGTTGTCGACAAAGGTCCCTAGCTCCTCCCTGCTGCATAGTCAACAGCCACACACACACTCTCTCTCTCTCGAACTGCGTGAAGGGTTGAGATCCGTGTTGAAGAAAGGAGGGAGGCGGGTTGAGGGAGTAAGAAAGGAGGGAGGCGGGTACTATTAGGTTTAGGGTTAGGGTTAGGGTTAAATAGGGTTTAGGGTTAATTGGGCTTTAGGGTTTAATGGGCTGGACAGTTGTTGGGCCAGCTCAAAAGGTTAGCTCACATTTCGAATTCCATATTAACCCGTCTCAATTAACTTACGATAGCTTAATGTAATTATCGACTCAACTATTATCCCGACATAATTAGTAATATAAAATGTATAATAATTAATATATAATAATATCCGTTTAATTGATTATATTATATAAAATACGGGGTATTACAACCAATGTTACCACCTCCCATCGCTTGGAAAACCACGCCCAAACCTCACTACACCAACATCAACCCCTTTCAACCCGTGTCCCAAACAGCCCGACACCATCAACTACACCAACTCTCACCACCTCCAGCCACCACCGGTGTCACCACTGACCCACAGTGATCCCAGGGGTGGTCTATAATCCCTGGTACAGTCACAAATGTAACCGTAATGCCCGTCTTACAACAACCACGTAAATTACCCTGCTTTCCTCTGTTTTCCGCCACCACCGTGACCAAGCACCACCTGCCACCACGCCGAGGCCACCAATGTGGTCGAGTACCTCCCTTCATCACAACCTCACCTTACCCAAGTCAAGTCGAGGCCGATTAAGGGTTCAATTAAGGTTCAAATCCCTAAACTCGCATAGCCTTAAACCCGCCACCTTTAACCGCCCCAAAACCAACGGTCAATGGTGGTCGATAAAGGGTCAGGTCAGACTCATGGTAGTCTAGGGTTGCTCTGGGTCCAAATCACGAGTCCTATGGTTATTGCTAGGGTGATGTACGGTGGATGTAATAAACACGATTACATGGTTCAAAACGAATTCAGTTAAGTTTAAGACGGTTTTACCTTTTGTCGTTTAATTGCTCTTCCGTCTCCAAAAGCTCCTTATTCTATTTTATGAATTATTTTTCAGAATAATCATGTTATTTATAGTCTAAACCAATTATGAAACTATTACAATTACCTTATTCTAATTATTATAGGAATTACTTATTATTATTATTAATATTATTATTATTATTATTATTATTATTATTATTATTATTATTATTATTATTATTATTATTATTATTATTATTATTATTATTATTATTATTATTATTATTATTATTATTATTATTATTATTATTATTATTATTATTATTATTATTATTATTACCATTACAAATTATATATTATTATTATTTATAATATATTAGTCTTATCATAAGTAGGATTTTCTCATACTATCTTTACTAATTTTATTATTGCCATAACACTATTATTATTAGGCTTATTATTGATATAATTATTATTACCTTTACATATTATTATTTTCATATTATTATTATTAAATCCCGAAACAATTCCTGGTCACACTCAAACCAGATTAATAAATTTCGGGTCTACATAACTATGGCACACAGCCCAAAGCTCAATTACTAGTTAAGCCCAATTCCCGACTTGGATACTTAATTTGTTATTTAATTAATGTCTTATTTATTAGAAATGACTTTAATTAATTATTAAATTACATAAATTATTCTCATAAATTATTATCAAGATACGAGGTACTACACAGACCTTATATGGAGGCGAAATGTAGACTTAGGTTTGACTGACGCGACATGGGGATGAATCCGATACGACGTAGGGATAACTTTGCCTAAGCATGCGCAACCCCTAGCCGAGTGTAGGTGACAATGTGTATCAGTTCCAAAGGTAGAATAGTTGCAAGAATGATGACGGCATATAAATGCAAGGCATGAGCCATAGATCAGCTGTCTACATAGATGTCTTTCGCCGTTGTTTTCTATAAAAGAAACCCCTCTTGAGGCACGATAACTTCGAGAATTGATCTAAGACCCTCCCATTGTCCGGACCAAGCACCAGTTTGACTTGAAATAAGAGAGGAATAAGGGAATGGTGGAATCTCGGAAGAGAAGCCCCCAGGATGAGAAGATGACTCTGGAATTTGGTAAAAATGACTGGACGACAAAAAGGAACCCCCAGTAAAGAGGTAAAAATGGAAATTGTGGTTGGAAAGTTGAAATTGAGGTTGAAAGTTGATGGTCGAGGTGGTTGATAATTCAGATTGAAAGTTAAAAGTGGGGATGGTTGATAATTGAGAGAGAAAGTTGAAAGTGGAGATGGTTGTGTCCTTGAGGACTGCACTACTACAAAAAAGGTTTCTAGAAGCGCTTAGCTTGCAGCGCTAGTGTTATAAAGTGCTGACATAAGCCCAATTGACTCACGAAGGAGGCGCTTTTAAAAAGCGTTGCTCAATAACGCAATACAAGTAATAAATAAGAACCGGTATGAGTTTTTAAGAAGTCTCAAGACTCTCATTACCTTCCCCTTTCTCTCTTCTAAAATTCCCAAACTGCTCCTATTCTCTATCTCATAAAAACCTAAGCCATCTCCAAATCACTTGTTGGCTTCTTGTTCTCGAATTTCAGTTGCTCAAATTGAGACGGTTAGAATCTCGTTTATATTTTATTCAAAAATTCATCGATGTGATTCAACAGATCCAATCATGTAGATGCGAAAAATCTAGGGTTTCGTTAATGATTTTACGTATGATTCAATTACAATCAATTATTTGGTGGTTTCTCCCTTGTGTTTCTGGGTATAAACAATGAATATTGTAGATTTGTTTACATATATTTTGCAATTTTTTTGCTTTGATTTATTTCAGGATGGATTCGAGACATTGTTCATCTTCTATTAACGTGGCTTGGATACTGACGGCGGTGGAGCGTCTGATGAGCTAAAGGTATATCATTCTAGTTTCTTGGCCATTTCTCTACTGATTTTTAGGCCAGTCCTTAGTAAACCCTTGTCTCGGGGTGCAGCAAATATGATTTTTATGTGCTCTTTCGGTGTAATGGATACTTTTAGGTTTTGTTTTGCTTGATTTTACTTAATTTAGGTTGTTCAAGTTAATTGATTGGGCATTGATTATAGTTTCTTGGCCATTTCTCTACTGATTTTTAGTTCATTTTGTGACTTAATTGATTGGGCATAAGATGTCATTCAGAACATGTAGTTTCCATTGTGTGAGACGAATTGATTTTAGCGTGATGTGTGATGGTTACTGTATATGTCTATGAAGCAACATTTTACAAGCTAGTGTGTAATGAATGATGATGTCAAAGTTGTGAAAATGGGTGATTATAAGCAATAATAGAAACTGTAGTTCACTTTTATTTAACGGATATTCTTAGTATTGAAACAAGGAATCCCATATTTGTACATGGTTTCACAAATCTAAGTAAGAGAGCATATAAATTAGTACTGGTATGCGAGTTTCTCGAAGTTTTTATGAAGAGTTTTTGATTGACTAATGACTAAGTGATTGCGTTGGCTATGCTTGCTACTTCTGTTGAAACTCCAACTCAGTGCATTTATTATTTCAGAGATCTTATTAATGAATCGAAAAGCTGATTTCATTTTCTATGTGATATTGGTCTATTTGAAATATCTTTTTTTTTTTATAATGCAACAAGCATTTACAGAGATTGGTTTTTTTATGTGTGCTCCAATTGACACGTAGAAGTATTGTTCTTTGTTTTTATTCTGAACTAACTCCCTCCTAACTGGTTTGAATTAGCTCTCTCTTTCTATTAGCTGGACAATGAAACAATTGCCAATTGACTGAAGAAGGTAACAAAGAGGTTTTTTAACCATAAGGCAACTTTAGTGGGTAATTTGAACAAGATTTAACACAGCAGACTAAGGTGAATTCTCATTGGATTTATGAAACATTGTACCATTGTATTTGATTGCTTATATGCCCAAAGATGTATCGACATGGTGTTTCTTACATTGTCGTAAAAACTGTAATGTTTTGTTTGCATTGATCAGGTTTGGTTTGATAAATCCAGAGTATTTGATTACTTGCCTTTGGTATTCTCCATCTTTGAATGAAAATTTAAACCATTTTAAGGTATCTATGAATGCTAGAAAATATTTATTGTTAGTTTCTTTAGCAATGGACAAGCAAGTAGTGGCTGACTTGGGGATTTCCTATTGAAAATTTGCAGCTTACCAAACAGGAACACCATAGTCAGAAGATGCTCACTTAAAATTATATTCCTTCATTGATAAAGCCATTCTAACAGGTATTACTTCTCTTCTACGTGAATTTCATATCAGAACCTTTCCGAAATTTGAAGTCTCTTAGTATGTTACTAGAATAATAGAAAAGTTGTCGACTTTTCTTGATCATCACATCTTCTCTTGGTGCCATGTCTTTTCTCTCCTTTTAACATTTTAAGTGTTTTCTTGCTTCTCTTGTCAATAATGGCAATATATCATCACAGCTATAATATTAAATAACATTGTAAATTTTAATTATCTTATAATTTGATAAGCGACTTACATTGTTTGCACTTGAATTTTCAGTAATTCTATGTTCAAGGATGCTTTTCGTATCTCAAGCTCAAGCTTCATCGCATGGATTGCTTAACGGGCACCAAAGATGTCTTTGAAAGATGCCGCAAATAGTCACTTGCTAGTGCTGTGGTAGAGAAATTTGTGTTTGGATAGTTGGATACATTGTTTGATGTATTTTTTATTTGAGATACATTTATTCTTATTGTGTTTGACCATGTATTTGATGTTACAGTTGTTTAATGCTAAGAAATGTTTGTTTCTCGAAAAATTGTGTACTTGTGATGATAATGCAAGAAATATGTTTGTTAAGAAAGAAAAATAATATAAAATGGCGGGTGAAATACATAACATTGTTGATTGTAGTATAAAAGCAACGGTAAAAAGCACGTCGAGAAGAAAGGCATAATGGTGCATAATAGACGATGATAACATAGTAGTTGAGGCGCTTTAAAAGCGCTGGTATAGGAGAAAAATAGCGCGTCAATTTTTGCGGCGCTATAATTTAGCTATACCGACGCAATATAATAGCGCCGGGAAAGGGGGTAGCGGCACAGGCAAATGCGGCGCATTTGGAAGCGTCGGTAGAGACCCTTCCGACGCTATTTAGCGTCGCAATAGGTGATTAAAAAGCGCCGCAAGATCCCGTTTATGTAGTAGTGCTGCCTACGCATTCACGTGAAGTAAAATTAAACCAGATCGTAGTTCTGAGCTGGCTTTGTTAGTTTTATTTGGGTGTTGTGGTTGTATCCTTCTTGTGTAAGAAATGACTGCCTACATATTCACGTGAAGTAAAATCAAACCAGATCATAGTTCAGGTGTGTGCCTAAGCTAAGTTGTCAGGGCTTTAAAGTGCATGGGTCATGAGAGTATTTTCCTTTGGTTACTCGAAGAATCGATTTGAGATAACTCCCTCTGATCATAGACCAAAGAGGTATAACTAATTTTGTAAAAACATTCCTTGTCGTGTGAGCACACTCGAAAGTGGGTCCTAAGGATGGATATGAGTTTGTCCTGTCCTAGGTAGCAAAGTATCTGAAGACTCTGTGTCTGGGTCAAGGTGAAACTGGATTGGGTATTTGGAATGTAGGTCTCGGAAATAAGAGGCTTTGATAAGCAAATCTTTGGAGCTTTAATTTTGTGGAGTTGAGACTCGGTGGGATTATGGCTTGTAATATGGCTTGGAAATGGAGTCTCTTCGCTTGATGTAGCCTGAGCACATAAAGGTAGGTTAATTGATGCGGGATTAAATTTCCATATCTTGGCTCTAAAGGATGGGTATACTTAAGGAGCTTGAGAGGATTCTCAAATTTCCCACTTTCAATCATATCCTGGATCGGATGCTTGAGCCTATATCACATCCCAGTATTGTGTCCTTTACCCCTGTGATACTGTCAATGGGCATTACTTGTTAGTTATTTAGACCATATTAATACTCATCTTATGATATTAAAATAACAAATTAATTAATTTTGGTCTAAATCTACATGCATGCAAAAAAATGTATAAAAGAGATGGTCTAAAACCATCTTAAGACAAAAGTTCCTTACATTGCTATAAGGCAAATATGGGCACTACAAAGGTCTCCTACCTTTATAGTTCTTGAGCTTTTCTATTTTAGATGATCCTCCAAGAACACCAATTACCAATATAGGTAATCTCCTTTGGTGGCACCCAAGATTAACCCAAAAGATTACTAGAATTACTAACTAGGTAATAAAAGTAATAACCTTGTATAAATGTAAATTTGATGTACTAATTAATATTATTACCTTGATAATATTATTAGTTAGTTTTTATATGTGGTTTTGGGTGAAAAAAAATGATGAACAAAAATGAAGAAAAGTTAGTCACTTTGTGCAATGAATGATACGACCAAAGCAAGCATCAAGGACCAATTTTTCTTCAATTTTTTTTTTTCACACATGTATTAGGTGAATTGTAGGGTATATATAGCCAATCATGGGGACAAAAAGAATGATAAAAAATCACAAAGAGGACACTTGTTGTGTACTCATAAAAATCGGTCCAAGTGGACAATTATGTGTCCAATTCGATTTTCGACATTTGCCCCACAAATGCTTATAAGTCTTATACTTAATTATCTTACATAATTAAATATTAATTTAATTATTTAACACTTAAATAATACAAATTAACTACTAATAACTACTTAACCATTAAGTAATCATAAGACCATTTTATCAACATACAATGTGTCAATATTAACCCATTTAGCTAATTTTACAACCTCTTGTAAAATTTAATAGCTAATTGATTCTACCTCAAAACATATACACATATCGTATAAAATTAATTAATTAACAATTAATTAATAAATTATAATCATTTATTATTTAAATATCTCATAATTAAATAGTAAATCTCTTTATCCCGAGTTCGTAACCCGTCATCAAATAATACATTTATGTGACTAACTAAGAGTCAAAAAAAAACAAGGAATTAATTATTTCGTATCTCATACAAACAATTAATTTATTCTATTTGGGTGTTATCCTATAGGTGTGATCTAAAGGGATCAGCTGATCACCGCCGTCACACGACAGTAATGTCAAACTCTAGTCAGCCAATCATTACCGATTAACGATGACCAGCTGACAAATAAATAAATAAATCCCTGATATTCCTTTTACAAGATTTAATATGTAAACGCACTCATTGTGGAGGAAACTACTCCAACAATCTCCCACTTGTCTGACACAAGTGTGCGTTACCAATTCTCTTGTCCAATAATATCTCCCACTCAATGCAAGATGTCTTTCAGGTCGTTCTTGCACGTGATCATATCATAAAGTGGTTTCCTCGATTAGGAGAATGACTGTCTGACCGGATAATCTACTATAGATCTCATCCGAGCGTGGCGACGCATTCACAGTCATCTCTCCTCGAGTGGCCTTGAGATAAAATATGACTTATAAGGACAATCATGTTGACCTATTTTCTTCATTCGATACAGATCACAATGACCCAGAAAATGCTCATCGGTCTCCTTTTACGGTGCAACCTAGAACAAAAACCAAAGCCACCGGAAAACCGTACCAACTCAGACAAATAGTCACCAGTCTAAATAATTGACTCAAAGGAATAAATAGAAGTCCTCGCCACGACCTAGCAACTAAAGGACTCTATAAACGGTCACTGTCCGACAAATTGTCTCACAATATGCCTATGTAATCGACCAGTCATCACTATGACCATATGACAGTCGAACCTGTCATCTATCGCCTTACAATCTAGTCACTCCGAGACGTCACCTCATTAAGTAACTAGGGACAAAATACAATGTTAATCCAGTTCACTTAATAGGGTTCGACACTGTCTTTACAACCTATTTGGAGAAAACAAAGTATATAAATTCAGACATAAAACTGAATTTAACGATAAATGCAACTTATCACATATGAAATAATAAATACAATATTTGATTATTACATATCAAATAATTTTACATCAGTTCTGGCATTCGTCTCAACCCCATCGAAACTACATGACTATCATGTTTAGCTTGAGACAATGGCTTGGTTAAAGGATCAGCGATGTTGTCAGCTGTCCCAACCTTACAAATTGTAATTTCTTTCCTTTCAATTAAATCTCTAATTACATGAAATTTCCTAAGTACATGTCTAGACTTGTTACTAGACTTGGGCTCTTTTGCTTGAAAAATAGCCCCACTGTTATCACAATACCGCCCCTCCGTTCAACAAAAAGACAAAACCAGCCTGGGATTTCAAATCATCCCTATCGGTTTGGAAACTGGCATCCGTATAACCTCTTATACGTAATTCAGATTCTCCTCCAAACACTAAGAATGAATCTTTAGTCCTTCTCAAGTACTTTAGAATATTCTTGACGGCTATCCAGTGACTCTCACCTGGAGTTTTCTGAAAACGACTCGTCATACTTAAAGCATACGAGACGTCAAGACGAGAAGCAATATCATTTGGAAGTGATTTCCCAACCACTTCTTAACAGAAGCAAGCATATCAACATCATTCCCAATGAGTAATATGCCGTCCACATAAAGAAGTAAGAAAACAACTTTACTCCCACTAAACTTCATGTATGAACATGGTTCCTCAACACTATGAGAAAAACCATTCTGTTTAATAACATGATCAAAACGATGATTCCAACTCCTTGACGCTTGCTTAAGACCATAAATTGATCTCTTAAGTTTGCATACTATGTTAGGATTTTTAGGATCCACAAAACCCTTAGGTTGTGTCATGAACACTTCCTCTTCCAGAAACCCGTTCAGGAAAGCGGTTTTGACATCCATTTGCCATATCTCATAATCATGAAATGCAGCAATCGCTAACATTATCCGAACATATCTAAGCATAGCAACTGGTGCAAAAGTTTCACCATAGTGTAAACCATGAACCTGAGTGAAACCTTTTTGCAACCAATCTAGCTTTGTAGACATCTTTATGTCCATCCATGCTGATTTGAATCTTGAATATCCACTTACACTGAAAAGGTCGAACATCTTTAGGTAAGTCAACCAGGTCCCATACCTGATTATCGTACATGGAATCCATTTCGGATGGATTGCATGGCCTCGAGCCATAGCTTAGAGTCAGAACTCATAATAGCTGCTTTATAGGTCTTAGGTTCATCACTTTCTAAAAGTAAAACCTCATAGTCACCATCTTCCTCGATAATACCAAGGTATCTATCAAGATGGCGACTAACCCTTTCTGACCTCCTAGGTTCAGAAGGAACAATAACCGATTCAGACGTGGAAGGAACATCTTCCTGTATTGTCATATCAGTTTGTGGTTCTTGAACTTCGTCAAGTTCAAATTTTCTCCCACTCTGTCTTCTAGAAATAAACTCTTTTTCTAGAAAGACAGCTTCACGAGCCACAAACACTTTGTTCTCATTACTATTGCAGAAGTAATATCCACAAGTTTCCTTAGGGTAGCCTACAAAAATACACTTTTCAGAACGAGGTGCAAGCTTATCGTCAGACTTACTCTTAACATAAGCATCACAACCCCATACTTTTGTGTATCGCAGATTCGGGACTTTCCCTTTCTATATCTCATATGGAGTTTTGTCAGTTGCTTTAGTGGGACTTTTATTAAGTGATTGTACAGCAGATAAAATGGCAAAACCCCAGAATGACTTAGGTAACTCTGTTTGACTCATCATCGATCGGACCATATCTAATAAAGTTCGATTCCTCCTTTCAGCCACACCATTTAATTGAGGTGTGCCAGGAGGAGTTAACTGAGATACAATACCACAGTCTTTAAGGTGATCTCTAAAATCATTGCTTAAATATTCCCCACCACGATCTGATCGTAATGCTTTAATCTTTTTATTTAATTGGTTTTCTACTTCATTCTGAAACTCTTTGAACTTATCAAAAGCTTCACTTTTATACCTCATTAAGTAGATATACCCATATCTACTCATGTCATCGGTAAAAGTAATGAAATAGTCATAATTACCTCTAGCAGTGACTGTTATTGGACCACACACATCAGTGTGTATTAAAACTAATAACTCACTAGCTCGAGATCCTTTTCCTAGAAAAGGTGAACGAGTCATCTTGCCAAGAAGACAAGATTCACATGTACCAAATGATTCAAAATCAAAAGGTTTAATTATACCAGTCGACACTAGTCTTTTAATGCGTTTCTCGTTGATGTGTCCTAATCGACAATGCCATAAATAAGATAGATCAGGATCACCTGGTTTGAGTCTTTTATTATCTAAATTATAAACATCGTTGCAAGTATCTAGAATATAAATACCATTGATTGAAATAGCTTGACTATATACAATCCCATTAAAGGAAAAAGTACAACACTTGCCTTTAATTACAAAAGAAAACCCTTCTGTGTCTAACACAGATACAGATATTATATTCCTAGATAATGTTGGTACAAAATAACAATTATTAAGATGCAACTCCAACCCCGAAGCTAAACTAAGTACATAAGTTCCTACAGAGACGACAACTACTTTAGACCCGTTTCCCATTCGGAGATCGACATCACCTTTGTTTAGCTTTCTTATGCTTTTTAGGCCCTGCAAATGATTGCACAAGTGAGAACCACAACCAGTATCTAACACCCAAGTTGTATTTGAAGCATAATGTATGTCTATCATAAAAGATTCAGTTGAGAAATTACATGTCGGCTTCACAATGCCAGCGTTTATGTCATCCAGGTACTTTGTGCAATTACGCCTCCAATGTCCCTTGTTATTACAATAATTACAAGTATCTTTAAGAGGATTACCCTTTATGGATTTTGGCTTGGTAGAGCAATTCGCAATTGCTTTACCTTTGCCCTCCACCTGTACGGGCTTCTTACCTGCGTTCCTCTTAAACTGCTTCCTCCCCTTCACGTTAATCGCAACCACATCCTTCCTTGTACTCCCACTCAATCCCATGTCCTTCTCTGCTTGCACAAGCAGAGAATGGAGCTCATGTAAACTCTTTCTCATGTTAGTCATGTTGTAATTTACCTTAAATTGGGTAAATCCTTTGACGTTTGAGAGAGAGTGGAGTACTCGGTCCACCACAAGTTCGTCGGGGATTTTGCATCCCAACCCCTCTAAAGTTTCCACGTACTCAATCAATTTAAGTACGTGTGAACTTACAGGTTGACCATCTTTGAGGTTAGCCTCAAAGAAACAAACAGCGGTGTCATACTGAATTATTCTCGGGGCTTGAGAAAACATAGTTGAAAGCCTCGAAAATACTTCATGTGCATCGCGAAACTTGACACATTGCCTTTGTAAATCAGGATCTATTGAAAAAATCAAAACATTTTTTATCGCAGCGGAATCCTTTTGATAATTTGAAAAAACCTCCCTTACATCGGCAGTGGCCCTAGTACTAGGTGAAGGGGGAGAGGGTTCGACAAGGTAGCGTAATTTGCCATCACCTGCGGCAGCTAATCGAAGTTGTTCTTCCCAATCTTTAAAATTACTACCGTCGGCTTTTAATACATATTTGTCCATAAAAGAACGTAGCCATGAATCTCTAGCTATGGTGGCGGTTTGACTAGTAGAAGCCATCGTGATTACTACAAAGGAAATAAAGGAAAGATTAACATTTATCGTCTAGAAATATTTAACTTGTGAAACTATTAACAAGTTCGCATTTATATAATGATCTCCCACTGAATTATATAAATGATTCCAATATCCAATTTTATATAAACACGGGCACGGTGGACCGATTCAACGTATATTTATATAAATTTGGTGAGTCAACATTTTGACTGATTCTACTACTAGAACTCTTGGTTGACGGATTTTCTAAAAATCTATCTTTTAGCCCCTGAATAAATATGGGCACGGTGGACCGATTCAACCCATATTTATCCCGTTGAGTCCAACCAATTTTCACGTGTAATAACCTTTATTACCCTACTTACCCAACGTAAAAAGAGTGTACCTCGGTGATCCGAACCTACCTCTAATGAAGAAGGGATTCATAGGTGCTATTATTTGGTAAGGCTTAATCTCAATTTTAAACAATTGTGAGAGATCTTATCAATTTAATTGTCTATCACTTTTAAGTGAACAAAATTAGTGAATGCTAGACGATTAAATCGATAACAACAAAAAATAAAACATGTAGTGACGATTTGGCATGAATGCATAAAAGAATTAAAGCAAACAAGTCCTAATATGGCCACCTAGTTAATCTAA
Source organism: Silene latifolia (assembly GCF_048544455.1). Lineage (NCBI taxonomy): Eukaryota > Viridiplantae > Streptophyta > Magnoliopsida > Caryophyllales > Caryophyllaceae > Silene > Silene latifolia. The sequence goes on from NC_133534.1 coordinate 22,033,112, forward strand.
TTAACTAAAATTATTACACTTCGGAAACCAACTCCTTGGTCCCTTGAGTCTTCATAAATTGGCCTCCTTCTTTAGGATTTCGGAACGCCTTTCCGAAAACACCGTCTTCATGAAAACTCTTAGATGCTTCATCTAATTACTAATAATTAAATTACATAACAATACCCTATTATACAATTTGTAATAAAATTAAAATAAAACTATTAATTAATTACAAATTAGGCGATGCGAAATCGCAATTAATTACAAAACAAGTCGATATTCCCTTACATTTCGGAAAATACCAACTTCTACCTATGGCCATATTAGGAAAAATTATATAATTATAATTCTAAAAACCATTCATCTAAATGAATAAAATAATGCATTATGGAAAATGACATGCCAAATCGTCTAACTTACCAACAACGATCATTTGAGCTTGCCTTGACGGAATTTTTACCAATAAAAATTCATAATCATTTCTTAAAACAATTTTAAGACTTACTCATCATACTAATCTGGTCTATTATCAAAATAATCATTCTCAACAATTATCTTGAATTTATATGGGAATTAAAACACAATGGTGACAAAAATGATATAATAATTCACAATTATCATATAAAATTCCATTTAATTTAAAAATTTATGGAAAAATAAATTTCAAAACCATGAACATTCTGGTCTTACACCCAAAATGCCATGCAAGTGAAAATTGTTGTTTTTAAAATTTATTTAGAACGATTTCACAATTTTATCGGTAAAGCGATAAATTTTACGATTTAATTCTAAATCAAACCATAAAAATGAAACGACTTAAAATAAAAATTTTGTACATTTTGGTACAATTTCCAGGACCTAAAAAATCAGAAATTTCGAGCCCTAAAGTTAAATCAATATTTATTTACAAAATAACCACTATTTACCCATTTTTATCAAATAAAAAATAATAAACAACCTAAATTAATCAAATTAATTTATAGTATCTACTTATCTCATAAATATTACATGCATGTGGTTATTTATAAATAAACATGCCTAAAATTAACATGCAACCCAATTTAATTAACTCTTAATTAATTTTAATGCATTTTTACTCAATTTTATGCCAATTTAAGTAATAAAAAATGGAAAAAATTAACAAAAATCAAATTTTCGTCCCATATCATTCTAAGACCAGATTATTTACATGCAAGACTATATTATGTGATAAAACGAATTTTAGTAACATAATATCAATTTTATTAATTTATCTCATAAATTGCTAAAATCGTCTTAAGACAACATGCATGTATTTAACAATGCTCTGATACCACTTGTTAGTTATTTAGACCATATTAATACTCATCTTATGATATTAAAATAACAAATTAATTAATTTTGGTCTAAATCTACATGCATGCAAAAGAATGTATAAAAGAGATGGTCTAAAACCATCTTAAGACAAAAGTTCCTTACATTGCTATAAGGCAAATATGGGCACTACAAAGGTCTCCTACCTTTATAGTTCTTGAGCTTTTCTATTTTAGATGATCCTCCAAGAACACCAATTACCAATATAGGTAATCTCCTTTGGTGGCACCCAAGATTAACCCAAAAGATTACTAGAATTACTAACTAGGTAATAAAAGTAATAACCTTGTATAAATGTAAATTTGATATACTAATTAATATTATTACCTTGATAATATTATTAGTTAGTTTTTATATGTGGTTTTGGTGAAAAAAAAATGATGAAAAAAAATGAAGAAAAGTTAGTCACTTTGTGAAGTGAATGATACGACCAAAGCAAGCATCAAGGACCAATTTTTCTTCAATTTTTTTTTTTTTTCACACATGTATTAGATGAATTGTAGGGTATATATAGCCAATCATGGGGACAAAAAGAATGATAAAAAATCACAAAGAGGACACTTGTTGTGTACTCATAAAAATCGGTCCAAGTGGACAATTATGTGTCCAATTCTATTTTCGACATTTGCCCCACAAATGCTTATAAGTCTTATATTTAATTATCTTACATAATTAAATAGTAATTTAATTATTTAACACTTAAATAATACAAATTAACTACTAATAGCTACTTAACCATTAAGTAATCATAAGACCATTTTATCAACATACAATGTGTCAATATTAACTCATTTAGCTAATTTTACAACCTCTTTGTAAAATTTAATAGCTAATTGATTCTAGCTCAAAACATATACACATATCGTATAAAATTAATTAATTAATAATTAATTAATAAATTATAATCATTTATTATTTAAATATCATAATTAAATAATAAATCTCTTTATCCCGAGTTCGTAACCCGTCATCAAATAATACATTTATGTGACTAACTAAGAGTCAAAAAAACAAGGAATTAATTATTTCGTATCTCATACAAACAATTAATTTATTCTATTTGGGTGTTATCCTATAGGTGTGACCTAAAGGGATCAGCTGATCACCGCCGTCACGACAGTAATGTCAAACTCTAGTCAGCCAATCATTACCGATTAACGATGACCAGCTGACAAATAAATAAATAAATCCCTGATATTCCTTTTACGAGATTTAATATGTAAACGCACTCATTGTGGAGGACACTACTCCAACATTACTATCCCAGAATTTAGGCTTCCTTTGTGGATGTGGTGTAGGACTGATAGGCTTCAACATTCGTCGTTCCATGAGTCTCTGAAGGGCATCGGTGTATGTAATACCAATGTCGGTAAATTTCCTAGAAGGTGTATCCTTTTTGTCGGAAGGTTTTGGAGAGTTGTTAGGTTTCTTTGACGAAGGCTCCATGAGGTTACCTTTGTTGATTTTGATTCTTGGATGAGAAGAAATAGGAATAGTTGCTCACTTGTTGGTTTCTCCTTATAATTAGGACTATCAGGTTGAGGGTTTGTCTGGACACTTTTCATCTTGAGAGGTCGGGCCTCCAGCTTCTTACCCATTTCAGCAAACTGATTCTCCATGTTAGAAAGTCGAGAGTTTAGGTTATCAATGGCTCCCTCTATCTTGGAAAATTTATTGTTGAAGGCAATGGAAAGCATGAGCATTCCACTTTGGATATCGTCTTCCTCAAGCACGTTGATCTCTTTATCGTCACGAGGATCGATAAGATGAGAACAGTCTAGGAATGATTCATGGTCATGTTTAGTGGCGTTAGACCTAAGAGTGTTGATCCTCTCAAATCGCTCGACAGAAGGTGGCACTGGAAGCTTGCCCTCTTCGATCATATCTTGGATGGTGTGTTTCAAGAGAAAACACTCTTCAATATCATGGCCTCTACCTTGGTGATATAGACATTATTTGTTGCCCTTCAGAGGTTCACCTGCTTCTCTAAAAGTGGATCCGGAGTCGGACCAATTGGATATTGCTTACCTTGTGCAGAGAGTCCCTTCAAAGCATCAGCATAGGACATGCCTAAATCAGAAAGCACCCTTTGATGCCTCCCATGTTTCCTTTCGTTTGTTTTCGGCTTTCTAGGACGACATTTATTGCAAGAGGTAAGCTTTGGACGACCTAGACTAGAGGTTTCTCTAGGTGGAGTGTTCTTTTTAACCATCCCATTTTCATGTGTGAGGACGCGAATGCTCAAATTTTCCACTATAGCTTGAACTCGTATGACGGCAAATCTAGACTTGACTTGTGAATTTGTGAAATGTCGTGAGTGACTTCTCGTGTTTGAATTTACGGTGCTTGACTTTGACCTTCGACTCGAGTGTTGACTTTGACAGAGTGACATTTATATGTAGACAATGGGCCCACGGGGGCGCTTAGGAGAGAGAACAAGCGTTTGCATTTTGTGGAGTCGCCACCAATTTTTATGGGAAATTGGAACCGTTCGAATACCTCGTGCCATGTCAAGACACAAAGTAGAGACATGAACACCAAGCAATAGTTACCCTTAGCATTCTATGTCTAAAATGACTCTCAAGGATGCCAATGAACACGGATGTTCACAGAGATCTGGAGTAAGGGGTGAGGGTACGTATTAGGAAGCTCTTTTGATCGAACACCTAATCCCGCCCGCCTCGATAGCGGCCTCTACTTATGATTAGGGACATCATCTATACTTGATATATCTTCGATTATATGCATGCAATGCAACATCCAAGTTTTAATCCTAACATGTGAGAATTAGACTAAGTCGGTGAACAGGTAATTAGCACACAATTGGGTCGAAGTAGAGATTTAATGTTCATTTACATGTGAAGACATACAAATGATACAAGAAACATGATAAACACAATAAAGAAAATTACAATAAAGAAAATTACAATAATTACATCGGGTTTAAATGATTTATGTCGAAAATACCTTCAAAACGGATAATTTTAGAAAAAGAATAAAAGAAAGAATTAACGAACAGGAATTAAGGCGATAATACGGATAATAGTTAATTATACATAAACTAATTAAGCTAGGTCAAGCAACAACGGAGTTCAGAGACAGAACTCAACTTGGAACGGGCGCAGCAGGACTGCGTCCTTTGGAAGAGGCGCAGTAGTTGCTGCGTCTGTTCCAAGGGTGAGTTCTGGCTGTGAAGCCAGAACTGCAAATCGTTAATGTTAATTGGAGAATTTAATGGTTAATTAATATATTTACTCGGATGAAAGTGATTAATAGGTTATTTACATGTGATTAAGGTGATAAAAACAATAAAACATGGATGAGACGAATATGGATGAAGTTGAATAATACGAATTAATTACATGATTAATGAACAAATTAACAAATTAAACTAATTAAGCTAAATACGATGGATTAATGACGAATATATGATGGTGACAATAAATAAACAGATGCAAATATATAAATGATGAATTCCAGAGATTCAATATGGGTAAATCGAACCTCTAAAACCCGAATTGAGTTTAATGACGAAAACCCGCAAATATGAATTATAAGGGATTTAAGCCGAATTTAATGATAAATTATATGTTAATGATGATGAATAATATACATGTGAAATTAATATGCTATTGTATCGAAGAATTAAAGAAAACAAACGAAACAAATAAAAGGTTTGACGAATTACAGAGGACGAAGGAAGAAGAAAGGAAGCAGGGACTGCAGCAGCCTCACGAAGAGGCGCAGCAGGTACTGCGCTCCTTCGAAGAGGCGCAGCAGTTGCTGCGTCCTTTCTCGACGGTTTTTCTTCTGAAAATCCGTAAAAAGGGTTTTAAAGCACGGTTTTATAAATCGGTTTTAAGAGGTGTTTTCGACATAAACCTTACATTAATGACACAAAAGTAAATAACAATAAATAAAAGAGAGATTTACACTCTCAGACTTACATGTTTGACGAAACGAGATGAACTAAGTTATCGAATAGTGATGCTCGACTCGAACTATAATGCAAATATGAAAGTGCCCTCGTAAGAGGGAGGAAAACGATTAGATTAATTAAGTTGATTGATTGTAGAGTTGGTCAAATTGGTCGGTCATGCAAACGAGGCTGGTACTCAGAAGGATCCGAGCTTACGTGGTCGAATGTTCAAGCATGTAGACGCCAAAAAGTAAGAACAAAGGTCTAGAATGCAAAGGCAGAAGAGAAGGGCGGACACTCGCGTGAGAAATATGAGGAGCGGAGGCTCCTATTTATACTAATCACGTGAAAGAATAGGGTTTTCGGAGAGACTTTGGAAGAGAATCTCGGAAAGATATGAAAAAGATACGAAAAATACGCAGAAAAGGACCTGGGAAGAGGCGCAGCAGTCACTGCGTCTCTTGGAAGAGGCGCAGCACCTGCTGCGTCTGTTCCCAAGTGGTTTCCTCCTGCGGAAGAAAGATTTCCGTGTTTAAGTTATGGAATAACGGGATAATCTTATTTTCCTTAATATTTTGTATGAATATTACGGGAAATTGTTTACCAAAGAATAAAGATTGTGAAATATTTATAGAATATGGAATAGAAATATCCGGAACATTCCAGAACATTCTGACTCGGGACTTAACGGTTATCAAAAAATGAAGACGGTTTTAGGCCCGGACTCCAAATGTACTGTAATAACTGTCAAAACGACCGTATCGGCACGTAGATGAAAACTAAGAGGTAAACATTAATGTTTGAGAAATCACTTGACGATAAACTTACGAACTGTCACAAATCGTTCCGCGTACCAAACATGCGGCCCAATCATCACCGGGTGGCTTGCGGGAGGTGCATAAATGAGGTATCTACAGAGCCCCCACTTTGACTGAGGCTTGGACAAGGCGAAAGTCAAAGTATAGCCACCAGGTCAATCGAAGATTACAACCTGACGACTATGGCGACGCGAGGCGGTTCAAGGGGTCTGAACCGAGGACCTGTCGTCGGGAACATTTTAGAGTCTGCCGACTATCGGGGAGGGTCGTTTAAAGTGCATTAGACTATGTAAGGAGGCTCGCCAACCATAAAAGAGACCATACCTGAAAACCTTTGGAACTCCAGGGAAAACAAAACGCGATATGGGTGTAGACAGGAGGACACAGTCTGGAACGGCTGGGAGAAATCTGCTTGTGTTCAGCTTCAAAAAAACTTCGGAATAATTTGGGGTCGATGTTGATCTCCATGTCTCGAGAGGGAAAGTCTATCCGTGTACTCTCGTTGGGGAACTTAATCGGGACTGATCTCCATGTCTCGAGAGGGAAAGTCTATTCGCTTACTCTCGTTGGAAATATAATGGAGGCGTGTCGAAACACCTGTGAAGGAATACCTGCTCGTTGTGACAAGCAAAATCTTGGAAGCGATAAATAACGTGTAATAGTCTGCTATCGGCTTAGAAATGCGGGTTTGAACGAAAGATAATCGTCAAACGGGCCAAAAAACGATAGAATGGCATTAAGGAAGAGGCGCACCAAATATGGGCCCACAAATAACGAACTCATAACGAATTTTTGAAAACTCGTATGGAGGGAACCTCGGGAAGAGGCGCAGCAAGAGCTGCGTCTCTTGGAAGAGGCGTAGCGCCTGCTGCGTCTATTCGCGAGTGTGTCTTTTCTGCGTAAAAACGCGATAAACAGAGGGTTTGATCCAAAAGGCTGCATTAATCATGACTAATCGAGGTATGTGTCTTATTCTTGTATTAATCTTCTATATTTGCTCAATTTGGATCGAGAAAATTAGGGTTTTCAACCCAATTAATTCGAAAATTTGGGGCTTTTTCCCCAAATGGATTTGTCTTGTAAAATTGGTAGTAAAATTGGTAGTAGAAATGGATAATTGGTAATATAAGAAACATAACCATGTATTTGTTTCGAATTTTCGTTGAGTTTTGAGCATTTGAGTGAAATTGAGACGGTTTCACAGCTAAATCGTAAATTGCTTCGAAAATAGCCTTAGGATTGCCCATTTGCGATGAGTTTTGATATTTGGGATCCTTGGATGATGGGTTAACTTTTTGCCCTCTCAGAATTTTGGTTTGTGATGGCTTTTTCAGGACACTTTTCTAGGGCATAATTGTCGTTATAATGAAATGCTGCCGAAATTTCGACTCGAACCCGGAACTAGGCTTTAACTTAGGCTTGACTTGACCCTAATTACCACATGAGTGATCGGTTTTGTGAGAATATGGCCAAAGATGGCGAGAAAAGAGCGATTTCAGGGCTTTCGAAGGCTCGAAAATCCCCTAACTAAGGCTTGTCGTCACGTGACGCGGCCTAAATTTGCTTTAATATTGCAGGTGATGAGGCTTCTACTTCTGGGAGGGCTCCCATGGAGATAGACGCTGCTATTGACCCTTCTCGTGTTATCGAGGAGGCTTTAGAGGAGGCTTTCACCGTCGCGGTGATGGCTACTAGTGGCGAGGCCCACGAGGAGAAGGCTGTTGAGGAGGAGGAGGCCCCGAGGTGGGCCAACGTGGGACGAGGAGGTCGTCAGCTGAGGGGAGCACCCGCGTGGGCTGAGACCTGGGACAGCAGGCACTTGCTTTGGGCTGCGAAGGGTCACCTATCCAACATGACGGTGAACATCTTGGTAAATAGGAATTCACTACTCATCACTCATCTTCTTTCATTTCACTTGTTCATATCTTTTCTAATTTTCATTCAAAACTAAAGATAGCATTTGTCTCAAATCACAATAGGAGGCCGGGAACATCAGGTCGTTCTCGGGTTACACGACAGCGATGGAGTGCTACGAGAGGCTGTCTGCGGAGAAGCGCGTCATGATCGACCGTGGAGCGTTTGGTGCCTTGGTGCAGGCTTGGAGGGATATCGCGAAGAGGAAGCTGCGGGCTAACCTTAGCCTGGTTCGCGCTTTCTTGGACCGATTCTGGGACACGACTTCCACTTTTCACATGCCTTTTGGTGAGGTGGGAGTCACTCTGGAGGACTACGGCATGATTTCTGGTCTGTCTTATGGGTCTGAGGCTGTGGAGTGGCCGGAGACTGCCATGAGGGTGGACTCGGCCGATGCTAGGAGGTTGATCGGCTGGAACTTGTCGCCGAAGGCTATTACAGTGCCTGGTTTGGTGCGCAGTTCCTATGTCCGAGACAACTTTGCGGGGAAGACCCCGACGCTGGTAAGGATTGACGGGAGAGAGACGGCTCGTCCTCCCTGTACAGCTGAGCAGAGGGCTCGTTTGTGGCTTTGGTGGTTTCTGTCTTCGATCTACCTCAGAGACAAGGGAGAGAGGTTGCCGATGAAGCTTCTTCCCTTCCTTTCTAACCTGAGCTCCCTAGGGCGTTGGGACTTGGTCACTGCTGGTTTTGCGGTCCTCATCCGCTTTATGAGGGCCATGGTTCGTCCGGAGTTGATGGAGAAGGGGACTTATCCTGGTGTTGTCGGCCCTGGACTACTGTTGGAGGTATGAACCTTCATTTAGACTAAAATCAATTCTTTCCCTATCGAATTACAAAAGATCGTCATTGACTATCTCGCTTTACAGGCGTGGGTATACTCCTACTTTCCGAGCCTCTCGCCCAAGAGGACGGAGCCGCTGGAGAAGGCCTATCCCGTGGTGAGGGATTGGGTGATGTGCAGGACGAGGAGCAAGCGTTTCTCTCACGGTGTCTACCGGCGGGATGTGAACACTCTTCAGCTGGACCGTGTGAGCATCTCACTTTGTTTTTCTTCTTGACTACTTTTAATCGATCATAAGAATGATTCCTTGTTTGTTTTGTCCCTGTTGGTGCCCAGGCCTTGGGCGGAGTACGCTGGAGCGCCTCCTTTTGTGACTGAGGTCCTTCGACCTAGGAGCTCGAGCCGGCTGCTGTTGAGGACGTCGATGGGTCCTGTGTGGTACTTGGGCGAGCGGTTGGCTCGTCAGTGCTCTCGGGATGTGTTGACGGTTCCCATCGATCCTCCTCGGATGATGTTCAAGAAGCCTTCTAAGGCTGAGAGGGAGGCTGACTTGGCTGGCGTTGGTGGTGACGCCCTCCTTCTTCCTGGCGAGGACTACTTGGCGTTCCTCTACGGGAGGTTGGCGTACTGGCCGATGGTGGTAAGCATCTTTACTCTCCTTTATTCTTGCTTTTGAAAACACGATGAAAGATCATCGCTTGACGAGAAACATTTGACTTTGCAGGAGGTTGAGGCGGCGGACATCGAGCCCCCAGAGTACCCCGAGACCCTCGAGTATACTGACGCGACTGGGAGGACGACGATCTCTGAGCTGCGTGACTTTGACGTGGCTGTGACGGATGCTGGCCTGGACGACTGGCAGCATCTGATTCGGAGGGTGAGCCTCTAATTCGCATGATTTTTGTGTAAGAACACATTTGATTGAACTTATTCAATTATTGAGAACTTTTTTTTTTTTGAAAATGCAGGTAACGCCGTCTCGGTTCGTGGCGTTATGGAGGGTGGCCAACCGGCTGGGAGCTACTGCCATCGAGGCACTTGTCGGCGGTCGAGGTCGTCAGGCATGAACCTTGTGTCTATTTCATTTTTGAATCTTGATTTTCCAACTTCTCTTGTAATTGCTTGAAACGATTGACATGAGCCAATTTTGTTGTTTATAGGGGGACCGCGAGCTGGAGCGAGAGTTGGCTCAGTCTCGGGAGGAGATAGCTCGTTTGTTGAGGAAGCTCAAGGTTCAAGATGCCGATGTTGCTGCTCTCGCGGCAAGAGTTGCGGAGGTAGAGGGCGACCGACAGTAGTTTTGCTTAGTTTTTTGTTTGTTTGTTGGCTGTATTTTTGCACATTTGTACATTTTGGACTTTCTTTTTTTGGACATTCTGGACTTTGCTTGGGGCTCGAGCCCCCAGTTTGTTGTACATTTCCCTTTTTTGTTGTACATATGATGGCCTGAGTGCCTTTGCTGCTGGATTGCGTTGCTTGTATCTGCAGGTTAGCTTTGAACAGGTTTGGTAGATGACGGTTTATGTCATCATGCTGTCGAAATTTACATGGAAATCACGCAAAGCATACATTTGCATATACACACGGTCTGAATTAGCGTAAAACGAATGACTCAAGGGAGTGCGAAAAAGCAAACGAAAGTGCAAAAAATGCAAAAAATTTGCCGAAAATGACCGGACGGTAGGGAGGGTTACCCCTAAAAAAAATTTAAAAAATAGAAACCTATAAGTTAGAAATGAAATGACTAAAAGGAAATAAAAGAAATATAAATGAAATGAATATGTAAATCTTAAAATGAATTAAATTAAAATTGAAAATTATTTCCTAAAATGAATTATATTAAAATGAAAATTATTTCCGAAAATGAAAATGTACAAGTGTGGTAAAATGACGAGAATGCTGATATTGCCTCGAAATGCGTGCCCGCGGAATTAGGAAACACGAAATATGGTAATTTCCATGTATTTACCAAAATAATAACCCGTAGGAATAGGAAATTATTCGCCACGGAATTTAGGAAAGATCCAACGCGGAAAATCACAGAAACCTTGGTGAGGAAGAGGCGCAGCACGAGTGCCTGTTCCCAGGTGCGTCTGCTCTGGCAGATTTTTGGAAACAGAAATTAGTATAAATAGAGACGTCGATAGAGCTTTTACTCACACAATTCTTCCGTCTCTTCTTCGTCTTATTACATAAAATTCTTAATATAATCATTCATCATGAATACTTTGGAGATTCGCCTAAAAGAGTGGACCAATGAGTTTTCCAACATGGAGAAACACGACATGGGTGTGGGGTAATATCCGTATAAAACCCTTAAAATATAGGACTATAACGCAAATTTTACATGTGATAAAATGTCATAAACGAAATTACAAGAGAAAAACGATAAAGCATAAGAATTAACCTTGGGTCCTAGAGAATTCGGCCTAAGATAGAAATCAACGTAGATTTCCTCCTAATCGATGCACCCAAGATCGTCTGAGACTATGCCCTTGTGCTAGAATGTATTCTCTAATTGCCTTGCAATATTGAGAGAATTGATGTGTGAGTTTTTCAGATGTGAGATCTAAGTTTTGAGAGGAAATGTTCTCAAAACCCTAATTTTTGTTTCAAAATGAATTAGGTCACAAAAGGAGAGAAGGCTCTCCTTTTGTTCTCTTGGTTCGGCCAAACCGAGTGCACGGGGAGGAAATGGGCTTTCATTTCCTCTTCATTTTAACTCGTGGTCCGACATGCAATTCGCTAAATGTATATGACGCGGTTTTATTATAAATCGTCATTGGTTATCGGTTATTAAAACATCGATTAGTAACATGACTTAGTCGAAATATTAATACATGTCCGACAAAGACAATATCGTATAATTAATTTATTCAATATACATTAATCAAATATAATCGCTTAGATTTAATTTACGAATTAACTGCTTAATTCGTCTTAGCCATTTTTATTTAATCCGTATTAAATAATTATCTCAACATCGCGTTTGACTAATTATTAGTCAATAACTCCGACTAACTGTTTAGTCAAATTTGGCATCAACATGACTGTATTTTCATACCGTCACATCTCTCAAACGTATCCTATAGGTGTGACTTTTAGGGACCAGTTGATCACCGCCATCTGTATGACAATAACGTCAAACTTATCTAGCAAGCCAACCGTTATTGATAAACGTGGACCAACTGATAATAATACAAAAGTATGCCCTTTGATCCTTTTAGAGATTTATAAGTCTTTGCACTAACTGTAGAGGACACCAGCCCCAACAAGCTCCCACTTGTCCGTACAAGTGTACGTGCAATGACGTTATCCGCACTCACTGGAGGACACAAGCTCCAATAAACTCCCACTTGTCCGTACAAGTGTCTGTGCGATAACCGATTCTCATATTTATTTAAAAATTTCTCCCACTCAATGTAAAGCAATTTACAGATCCGGATCCGCAAAGGTCGTATTTTACAATTGATCTGTATCAAGAGTGGTTTCCCTGACTAGAGAGTAACTTAACTGATAAAACGAATTCGTATTCGAGCATGGCCATGCATTTCAGTTACAACTCCTCGAGTGGCCCTGAGAAATATCGAGTACCTGATAAAGGCTGAATATTTCCTTCAACTCGACTCCTTCCGATCTAAGCACAGCATGAAATGACCCAGAAAAAATCTACTTGGCCCCCTGTTACGGATGACCATGAGAAAGAAACCAAAGTCACCCAAAATCTGCCTTAATCTCAAGAGACAGTCGATAGTTGTAGATACCCGTATCCGTCGATATTGGAATTTATAGAGAACCCGACAAACACCCGATGATGATAGGACACATGTATTTTTTAGTTGTCATTGTCATTTATTTGGGTTCGTTTTACGATGTAGAATGAGCGTTGTCGACGGAGTATTTTAATTTAAATGATATTTAAATTAAAGTCTTTTTTAAGGTGATTTCAATTTATTTTATTTTATTTTGAATTTATTTTCTTAAATTTATTTTATTGAAAATAAAATAAATATTTGATTTGAAAAATCATTTTATGAGTATATTTGGTTTGAAAAATCATTTATTTTAATGTGTTAATTGATTTGAAAAATCGATTTGAAAAGCGAAGAAAACTCGTTTTGAACATGTGTTTTTGAGCTCGATTTTAGCTCGATTTTTGAGCCCGTTTTCTTTACGAATTGGCACGAATCTCGAGTACACTAACCAACCTAAGCCACTACCCATCCAACCCCAGTTCGAACCCCATAACCATGGCCCAAATCCCGTCCCAAATCACCCCCAACCATCCCGGAAAACACAAAGCAGCCCCCCTGTTTTGCAGCTCAATCCCGAGCCCAAAATCCGCTCCAAACACCACCAAAACCCGTGCCCATTAACCCTAACCCATACCCTAATATCCTACCCATATTACCTTACCTTAATCACCAAGAAAACCCCCCAAACGAACCCTAGAAAACCCCCCAAAAGCTGCTGGACAGCAGCTATGCGTGAGCAGGCCCGACTGCCTCTCCCTCTCTTTTACCCTACTTTAACTCCTTATAAATACCACCCCTTCACCATACATTCATTGCTCTAAGTTCTCCCCACATCCTACCATCACTCACAAGCTTAAAACCTCAGAAACAAACCCTAATTGCTTCTCAAAATCCCTCCACAAAACCGACATACAAACTGAAACTGTTTGTGTGTCCTCCTCGAAAAACAATTCGTCCCTCCCTCAAACCTCCATCAAAACTCGATTTTCTTGTTCCTAATTAACCACATAACATCCATCTACACATTAGACAAAGATTTACGAGCCAAATTGCCCTTGAGAGTACACGAAATCCCTCGAAAAACAGAGTGTTATACACTCTGTTTTCGCGGTTTATTCTTGTCTGTCCAGTTCTCTTTGTGCTCGTTTTTCGTGCCCAATAACTCAAAACGAGCAGGGGTTGCTTTAAGATCTTTGTTCTACTCTCTTTCTAGTTTTCAAAACATCTTTTAAATCGAATTTTCATCGTGAAACGAGGGAGAAATCATTGTTTGAAAGTTGCTGTCCAGATTTGCCAAAAACGCGTGTTTGCTTTGTTTCTTCGTCGACGACGGCCTCTCGAGATAAAATCTACCATCGATTACAACCCAAGACGGTGTCAACGATACATGTAGGTTGAGGGTGCATCAAATCCTCCTCTTTCTCCCTTTTTTTATTTCGTTTTTATGTTTGTTCTTTTATAGTTTGTTTTGTTTGTTTATCGCTTTTTATTTATCGTTTTAATTAACTATGAAACTAGTCTAGTCCGAGTATGAGTTAAAGTACCACCACGAACACCCGCGTTGACTTGAGATGGGAAAAGAAACCGCTACATCAGTCGGTCGTACACCCCCGTCTCATTTACATATCCTCGTGTTCAAGGTAGGACATAAATAAAACGAATTTCTAACTTCCGTTCCTCGCTTTTGACCCTTGGTTTGTCTCGGCCAATTCGACCCACCTTAGGACCCGTTGCATGTTAGTATGACCTCTGATTGTTAACATATAACTTATTTAGATGACATTAGATCAATTTAATAACCTAATTAGACACTTTAGGGTACATCGACATAGCTTTAAAAATCAACTAACAATTCTGTAACTTAATGAACGCATCTCTCTCTTTCACCTAATTTCTCGCTAGTATAAGAGTGCGTGATTAGCACCTTCTTATTAACACTCGATGAGTTAAATTAATTAGCGAACTTGACATGACCCCTTTTGAGCCGTGTAGAATACACAATTGCAAGACCTCTTTTCAATTGATCAACGTCGTTTCTAACTTGTTTTCTAATTCGTTCCGAGCTCGTTTCGCAATCAATTGATCCAACTAATGAACCTGACCTAGGACTTAGGATAGCCTTGTTTGGGTTTGGCCGTGATTTGGCCGTGGCCTTTGGCCTTTCCTGGTTCGTTTGTTTTCGCATCGTTCGTTCGTTATTTGTTTTGTCACTTGTAATTTATCGTTTGTTAGTTTGGTTGTAATTTTCAAGTTAGTTTTCTTTTATCGAGTCAAAACCTCTTTCAAAAAACCTTAGTCTTGTTTGGTTAGATGGTTGTGCCCTAATGCTTGTAAGAGCGTAGTAAATCGCATGTTGTTTAAAGCAACATGGCCCGATTTATGCTAATGCATGCTTTGGTGTGCGGCCCTATGTCTAATTCGATGAGATTGAGCGAAAGCACACATCACGAGGAGTGACCCAAGGCCGTGAGTCATGTAAGCCGTGGGCCACCCCTCTTGTGCACGCTTTTCTGGGCCGATTGGCCGTGTGTGTTGTCGGGTATAGTGTTGTATGTAGCAATTGTATTTAGATCGAGTTGTATCTTTAATTTATTGTTGTGTCGGCATGAAATGCCTGGTTTGTAATAGGTAGATCCCAACGGCTCCCCCATTTCCATCAAGCCTTGTTTGTTTGTTTTGTATGTTGTTAGATCAATCAACCCACATGCTAAATTACAACTTTGACAAAGTTAGTTTAGTTGCATCTAAAACGACATAGAAATTGTTGTCACATGTTAGGGTTTAAAACGATGTTTGCATATCATATATCGTAGTAGCTATGACCTTGTTTGAAATCCATACTTGACTTAGTAGAGGCCGTTATTGACGGGCGGGGTTGGGTGTCCTTATGGGCTTCCCAACACGTACCCTCACCCCTTACTCAAGATCTATGGTTTGTGGATCCGTCTAAATACCATTGGATTACGAGAGTCATTCAAATCGAGTGATATAGGGTACAAGTCTTTATCTTTAATCACTCGTAGTCGATTGGCTTTATGCTTTTCGATGAAAGGTGTAAAGTTGACTTGAACGGTTCCAAGTTCCCAAAAAACTTGGTGGCGACTCTAATTTGTCTTAATTCGATTCGAAAGAACCTCGAGTCGATTATGCCTAGTGTGGATCCCGCGGACAGCATTCCCGAGGGCCTTGTCCACGATTTGGCGACTCACTGGGAAAAGAGGACTAGTTACACTTTGTTTCTAGGGTCTTTTCCTCCGAGGTGAAACTTGAAAAGAAAGTGTTGGAAAGTAAAACATTACTCATAGTGCTACGATTCATGCATAAACCCTTAAGGACTTGCCCGGGCCGTCCCAGCGTTTCTTCGTGATGCGTGGGGGGCGACGTCCCACTATGCTAGGAAGCTGCACATTGCTCGCTTCCACTTCGCCTCGCGTGGTTCTTGATGGTGGGGACGATCTTCTAGGTACTTTACCTTAAGACACCTTGCTCTATAAGACCGCAAAAGGATGGAGGGCATAGACCTTCTTATAGAAGACTTGCCGAGACTTAGAGATGTCTAGGAGCATACATCCTTATAACATGAGAATGACAATGTGCCAATTGTTTTCCCGAGTCTTTTCGAAATTTCCCATGTCCTTTTCAAAACCGAACTTTTGAACAACTTACTTTCAAAATTAGCATGGTTTTAAAAACGCGGAATGCTGCCCAAATAGGACTAGAATTTTTGGCCCAAAATGAGCTTTTATAGCCGGCATGCTGCCCATTTCAAATCTCATTTTCGAATCAATCTTTCGTTTTTTTCAAAACCAATCCAAAATGCCTCTCGAACCTCAACCAAGCATGAAATGCGTCAAGTCGTGTCCGAGTCATGGCCGTGTTAGGCCGGGTGTGTTTCGTTCTAAGAGTCTAGGACATGACCATGTTGGGTCACCCAAGCTCACCTCTTGGGCTTTGAGTCATGTTGGTCGACCATTTGGTCTAGGATAGTCCACAGAAACGTCCAAGCTAGGCCCTTTAGGACGTTTCACCTGAACCCATGGGCTATGTTAGCCCAATCACGGGTTTAGTCACACCAAGTCCAGTTTAGAATCGAGTTATGACAGTTTGAGTCATGTCGTTTTGTGGGGTGTAAAATGAATCGAGGTCTAAATCAAACCGTGAGTCGAACCCTTGTTTAGTCAATCTCAAGTCGAGTCTTTGTTTGAGTCAAGTTGGGGTCGTGTCCTTAAGTGTGCAGGGGCTCTTACTTTAAATATTGACTCAGTACGGGGTTTTCTTGTAGAAAGGCCGCCAAAAACCCGACATCAAGCAATGGAAGATGCTGTTAACAAGCTCACTGAGGCCGTGAACCTCATGATGACCCGAATGGATGCAATCGAATCTAAGCTGGGTG
The DNA here is from genome assembly GCF_048544455.1 of Silene latifolia. Taxonomy (NCBI): domain Eukaryota; kingdom Viridiplantae; phylum Streptophyta; class Magnoliopsida; order Caryophyllales; family Caryophyllaceae; genus Silene; species Silene latifolia. The sequence goes on from NC_133534.1 coordinate 22,050,030, forward strand.
AAGATTCCCCTCCACCTCGATCGATCCGGAGAAACGGTTCAAGTTCATCGAGGACCGTTTGAAACTCTCCCAGGGGAAGAACATCCACTATGAGAATGCTAGGGCCTATGCCCCAGTTCAGGATAAGTTGCCCACGAACATGGTACTCACTGACATCCCAAAGTTCAAGGGCACCGAAGATCCAGTCCACCATGTTAAGGCCTATAAAGGGTACTTAGCATCAAGGGAGTACTGCGGATATGCTCTCGAAATTTTCGCCCAATCTCTGGGTGAACACCCAAAGGCGTGGTTCTATAATCTTGACCTCAAGAACTTCCCCACTTTCGAAGATATTACGGTGGAGTTCTGTAAGCACTATGCTGACAATGTTGAGATTCAAACCAACATAAGGGCTTTGGAAGTGATGACACAGAAGGAAAAAGAGGGCTTTACTGAATTCCTCGCAAGATGGCGCGCTGAAAGCGTGAAACTAGCTAAGAAGCCTGATGAATTCGAAATGGTAGATAAGTTCGTGAAGAATTTACGACCTGTTTACCGTAATGCTCTGAAATACCAAAATTTTGGTTCTTTCAAAGAATTGATAAGGATCGGGATAAAGGTAGAGGACGATGTCCGAATTGCCGAAGCTGAGAAGCCAAGGGGCTTCGTCATCTAAAGCAAAAGCACCAGCAGCGGCCCACTTTGTTGAAACTGTCAATCTCTTAGATGGACAGTCAAAAAGGCCTCCGCGCCAAGCTCCGAGGGTATTCACCGATATCGGGTGCACTTACGCCTACGCTCTCCAAAGGCTCATGGCCCAAGGAAAGTTGAAGCCCATTGGCCCAACTCCGGATCCACCTGCTGAACAACAAGGCAAATGGTACAAACCAAATGCCTATTGTGCCTTTCATCAAGGGAAGGGACACGATACTGAAAGGTGCTTTAGACTAAAGCACGAAATTCAAGATATGATTGAAAACGGAACGCTCCCAATCCCGGCCATAAAGCCCAACAACGTCACCAATCCATTTGGCAACCACGCCAACTTTGTTTCTGTCGAAGACAATGTCGATTATTCCCATCTTATCCACCCATGTCACTTGAAAGGGGTGTTTATCGGGAAAATATTTGTGGATTGCTTTGAATTCTTGCCAAACCCGAAGAATGAAATTCAAGTCGGGAGTCTTGCTCTAGAATGTACTCCTCTCGTTAACGAAGTTAATAAAGGACAATTCGATTCACCAACCTTCATCATTGGCGTAGATCCTCAGAGGACTACCTCGGGATGGAGGCAGACCATCGAAGGGATCAAGGACTAGAACCGAGCATCTAAGCTGACAGCTGAACAAGGAAAAGCTCAAGACCAGATTTGAAAAATTATGAGTCGGGATCTGTTTTCTTTTCTTAGTCGAGTCGAGTCTAGGACTTTCTTTTCCTGAAGTTGAGTCGTTTGTTCCGCGATGACCTAGGGTGTGTCCTAGGAATCATCCCTTCGAGTCTGTTAAGCATGTGTCATTCCAATAAAAGTTGCAGTTCGTTTCCCAATATGTCTTGTTTTCAATCCTCAATCATTCTAAAAGCATGATAAAATGCACAACACGCTCAAAGGCATCCCTGGGGTATAAATATGTCCCGTTTCAAAACGTAAGGTACACTAGGATCCTGTGTTTGATTCCTTTACCTATTCCATGTCTGGCGGTAGAAAACCTCCATCAGAACCAGTGCTTTTGACAAGCTTTTAGATGATTCTATGACAAACCTGGACTAGCTCCTTGTTTCCCCTATCGATGATGAAAGGCAAGCCTTTTCCCCAACAAAATCATCCCATCTCGAAGAGAGAAGATATCAACCCGTTCTAACAAAGAATTGTTAGTTCTTACCCAAATTAGTTGGCGAAGCCCAGTTTTCAAGGTGTATCCATTTATGACTAAGAGAATGAATAGAAGATCATTTTCCAAGAGAGAAAAAAAATGAAAAAGAATGAAAAAAATGAGAAAAAGAGAAAAATTGGAAAAATGAAAAAAAATGAAAAAAAAGAAAAATGAAAAAAGATGAAAGAAAAAGAAAAAAGAAAAAAGATGTTGAAGTTATTGCGGAATGCTTTTGGTTGGATGTCGAAGTTACGGAAGCCATAAGTCAAGTCAAGTACCCATAGTTGAAGTTCAATGGGCGAAGCCCAAAAGCGTCAGTAGTAACCTCTTTACCCTCTAAGTCCTTCCTGAGACAGTTACAAGGGATAGTCGGGAATTTTGAGAATCATTCCACTTGTGCTGTTACACCCAATCTTTAGGGACCAGATATGGAGATTTGAACCCACATTGTTTTCCAACCCAATTTGTACTCGGGTTTTATCAAACCTGAGACACCGTTTCCAACCACGTTATAAGCCATAGCCCTTGGCCTTAGCACCACAAAACGAACCTTCAGAATGATGGTTTACCTTGCGAACCTATTTTTACCAAGCTCCACATCCCAAAAGATCCAAGCCTTTTACACCTAACCCCAGACACGGGATTTAACGGTACCTTACAGGCTAGAATGGGATACGACATGATACCTTAGGTGAAACCTTCGAGTGTGTACACACAATCAAAATGCCATGTTTATGCACCATGATCGAACTACGTCGGATTTGATTTCGCTTCACGCGAATACGTCGGCAGTCCTTCAGATTAAAGGATTCAATCCACTCATCAACCAAGTTGTCATCTTGTCAGTTTCTTACGGGTCCTAACCAAGTCCAAATGAAGCCACCTTTGTTTGAGTCGGTCTTAGCATTCGATGTAGGCTAGGATAAGGATACAGGTTCAGATGAATAGTGTCAAGTCTCGGAATGAGCTTTATCTAACGGTGTAGGCAAAGATGCTGAGTCAGATAGATGTGGGTTTGTGTTGGGAACAGAAAATATGAAAAAACCCGCTGAAAAGAAAGAAGGCGTGGAAGAAAAATAGTAAAAGCCCGCTGAAAAGAAAGAAGGCGGTGGCAAGAAATGATGAATACTCGCTGAAAAGAAAGGAGGCGAGGAGAAGAGTGGCAGAATGTTCCCAACAAGAGTGATGTGTGATGTCCAACTGTTCTCATAAAATCAGCCTATGTTTAGTGTCTAGGCGAAGCTAACGTTGTTGCTCCATGAGTTTAATCCACCTTGTCAATGCCAAGTGATCTTGATTCCCATGTGCCCTCGGGAGCACGCCCATGCCATACGAAATCTTCGTCCCAAGTTCGACGACCTTGTGATTCCCGTTTGTCATCTTTTGGTGCGCCGGATTGGCCAATTTACGTTTCTACCCCCAGCAAGTCCATATTTGAATTAAAGCTCGTGCACACTTGCGGTTTTATTTTCTTTTTTTTTTTGTTTTACGGTAGCGGGCTACGCCCACGTGGTTTACAAGTCATCCGGAGTGTCTGAGTCATATTTCATGCTCACCCATCAAGGTTCGATTTCAAAAAAAATTCAAAATTTCAAAATTCCAAAAACTTTTTGCGAATTGTGGATAGATTAAGTGGTGGACGCTTTGTGGGTCGATGATCCAATCCTTCATTCAAAATTCAATTTTTTGAAGGGCCGATGGCCCAACATTCCAAGTGATGTCAATTTCAAACTCCGGGTCGATGGCCCAATTATTCAAAATTTTCAAATTCAATTTTCGGGTTGATGACCCAGTATTTCAAATAATCCAATTTCAAGATCGATGATCCAAATGTGCTTATGTGATGATTATTGCTAGTACGTTTTTGTGTTTCAAATATAGCAGGATATGCTTCAACTGGGGGCTCTAAAGTCTTCGACTTTAGAGCCATTGCAAACTGGGGGCTCTGAAGCCGTTGGCTTCAGAGACCATTATCAAGATGTAAAGGATGATATCCACCAAGAGTCCAATTCAATACAAGAGTATGAAATGGAAGAATTTCGTAGCTGAAAGCAAATGATGAAAGCGGCGGCAACCTCCTTGGAAAGTCCCGTCCCATTCGGACAAGTGCCAGCAGATGATAAATTTTGGGCAAATGTCAGCAGATATGAATTTTGGACATACGCCAGCAGATGATAAACTTTGGGCATGTGTCAGCAGTGGCCGAACTACGACGCGGGTTTGATTCCGTCAGAAACGGATACGTAGGCGCCTAAGGATAAGGCTCAACTCACCATATATGTAATTTTATGGGTCGACGACCAACGACGATAATTTGACACAACAGAAGGAAGAGTTAATCCTCGACGAAGTTTCAGGTATGATCTCTTCTTATGGCTGGCGAGCTTATATACAGAAGTCTAATGGACTATAAACGACCCGCAGAATCCTCAGGTCGAGAGGGACCTGGGGTATACTTTGACTTTCGCCTTGTCCAAGCCTCAGTCAAAGTGGGGGCTCTGTAGATACCCGTATCCGTCGATATTGAAATTTATAGAGAACCCGACAAACACCCGATGATGATAGGACACATGTATTTTTTAGTTGTCATTGTCATTTATTTGGGTTCGTTTTACGATGTAGAATGAGCGTTGTCGACGGAGTATTTTAATTTAAATGATATTTAAATTAAAGTCTTTTTTAAGGTGATTTCAATTTATTTTATTTTATTTTGAATTTATTTTCTTAAATTTATTTTATTGAAAATAAAATAAATATTTGATTTGAAAAATCATTTTATGAGTATATTTGGTTTGAAAAATCATTTATTTTAATGTGTTAATTGATTTGAAAAATCGATTTGAAAAGCGAAGAAAACTCGTTTTGAACATGTGTTTTTGAGCTCGATTTTAGCTCGGTTTTTGAGCCCGTTTTCTTTACGAATTGGCACGAATCTCGAGTACACTAACCAACCTAAGCCACTACCCATCCAACCCCAGTTCGAACCCCATAACCATGGCCCAAATCCCGTCCCAAATCACCCCCAACCAGCCCGGAAAACACAAAGCAGCCCCCCTGTTTTGCAGCTCAATCCCGAGCCCAAAACCCGTTCCAAACACCACCAAAACCCGTGCCCATTAACCCTAACCCATACCCTAATATCCTACCCATATTACCTTACCTTAATCACCAAGAAAACCCCCCAAACAAACCCTAGAAAACCCCCCAAAAGCTGCTGGACAGCAGCTATGCGTGAGCAGGCCCGACTGCCTCTCCCTCTCTTTTACCCTACTTTAACTCCTTATAAATACCACCCCTTCACCATACATTAATTTCTCTAAGTTCTCCCCACATCCTACCATCACTCACAAGCTTAAAACCTCAGAAACAAACCCTAATTGCCTCTCAAAATCCCTCCACAAAACCGACATACAAACTGAAACTGTTTGTGTGTCCTCCTCGAAAAACAATTCGTCCCTCCCTCAAACCTCCATCAAAACTCGATTTTCTTGTTCTTAATTAACCACATAACATCCATCTACACATTAGACAAAGATTTACGAGCCAAATTGCCCTTGAGAGTACACGAAATCCCTCGAAAAACAGAGTGTTATACACTCTGTTTTTGTTTTTATTCTTGTCTGTCCAGTTCTCTTTGTGCTCGTTTTTCGTGCCCAATAACTCAAAACGAGCAGGGGTTGCTTTAAGATCTTTGTTCTCCTCTCTTTCTAGTTTTCAAAACATCTTTTAAATCGAATTTTCATCGTGAAACGAGGGAGAAATCATTGTTTGAAAGTTGCTGTCCAGATTTGCCAAAAACGCGTGTTTGCTTTGTTTCTTCGTCGACGACGGCCTCTCGAGATAAAATCTACCATCGCTTACGACCCAAGACGGTGTCAACGATACATGTAGGTTGAGGGTGCATCAAATCCTCCTCTTTCTCCCTTTTTTTATTTCGTTTTTATGTTTGTTCTTTTATAGTTTGTTTTGTTTGTTTATCGCTTTTTATTTATCGTTTAAATTAACTATGAAACTAGTCTAGTCCGAGTATGAGTTAAAGTACCACCACGAACACCCGCGTTGACTTGAGATGGGACAAGAAACCGCTACATCAGTCAGTCGTACACCCCCGTCTCATTTACATATCCTCGTGTTCAAGGTAGGACATAAATAAAACGAATTTCTAACTTCCGTTCCTCGCTTTTGACCCTTGGTTTGTCTCGGCCAATTCGACCCACCTTAGGACCCGTTGCATGTTAGTATGACCTCTGATTGTTAACATATAACTTATTTAGATGACATTAGATCAATTTAATAACCTAATTAGACACTTTAGGGTACATCGACATAGCTTTAAAAATCAACTAACAATTCTGTAACTTAATGAACGCATCTCTCTCTTTCACCTAATTTCTCGCTAGTATAAGAGTGTGTGATTAGCACCTTCTTATTAACACTCGATGAGTTAAATTAATTAGCGAACTTGACCTAATTTGACCCCTTTTGAGCTGTGTAGAATACACAATTGCAAGACCTCTTTTCAAACGATCAACGTCGTTTCTAACTTGTTTTCTAATTCGTTCCGAGCTCGTTTCGCAATCAATTGATCCAACTAATGAACCTGACCTAGGACTTAGGATAGCCTTGTTTGGGTTTGGCCGTGATTTGGCCGTGGCCTTTGGCCTTTCCTGGTTCGTTTGTTTTCGCATCATTCGTTCTTTATTTGTTTTGTCACTTGTAATTTATCGTTTGTTAGTTTGGTTGTAATTTTCAAGTTAGTTTTCTTTTATCGAGTCAAAACCTCTTTCAAAAAACCTTAGTCTTGTTTGGTTAGATGGTTGTGCCCTAATGCTTGTAAGAGTGTAGTAAATCGCATGTTGTTTAAAGCAACATGGCCCGATTTATGCTAATGCATGCTTTGGTGTGCGGCCCTATGTCTAATTCGATGAGATTGAGCGAAAGCACACATCACGAGGAGTGACCCAAGGCCGTGAGTCATGTAAGCCGTGGGCCACCCTTCTTGTGCACGCTTTTCTGGGCCGATTGGCCGTGTGTGTTGTCGGGTATAGTGTTGTATGTAGCAATTGTATTTAGATCGAGTTGTATCTTTTATTTATTGTTGTGTCGGCATGAAATGCCTGGTTTGTAATAGGTAGATCCCAACGGCTCCCCCATTCCCATCAAGCCTTGTTTGTTTGTTTTGTATGTTGTTAGATCAATCAACCCACATGCTAAATTACAACTTTGACAAAGTTAGTTTAGTTGCATCTAAAACGACATAGAAATTGTTGTCACATGTTAGGGTTTAAAACGATGTTTGCATATCATATATCGTAGTAGCTATGACCTTGTTTGAAATCCATACTTGACTTAGTAGAGGCCGTTATTGACGGGCGGGGTTGGGTGTCCTTATGGGCTTCCCAACACGTACCCTCACCCCTTACTCAAGATCTATGGTTTGTGGATCCGTCTAAATACCATTGGATTACGAGAGTCATTCAAATCGAGTGATATAGGGTACAAGTCTTTATCTTTAATCACTCGTAGTCGATTGGCTTTATGCTTTTCGATGAAAGGTGTAAAGTTGACTTGAACGGTTCCAAGTTCCCAAAAAACTTGGTGGCGACTCTAATTTGTCTTAATTCGATTCGAAAGAACCTCGAGTCGATTATGCCTAGTGTGGATCCCGCGGACGCAATTACCGAGGGCCTTGTCCACAATAGTCAAAAGAATCGACTCTTAGGATCACCATGGAGGTCCTATCCACGACCTGGCACCGAATGTTATAAAACATTTAGGACTCCACGTCGATGTCACAATTGTGTCCTACGAGATATCCGTATAACTCGCCTCTGTGATTGGTCAGTCAACCGGTTGACTTATGGCTCGTTGAACCCACCATCAACCAACGTCACAAAATAATTGCCAGAGTTATCAGCTCATGTGGGCAATTAAGGACCAAAATATAATGTTTGCTCAGTTCACTTTGTGGTGTTCAAAAATGTCGTACAAATCCACATGAAAAACAAAATATATAAATATCAAAACGATGATGTCGTATAGAGTACAAAAGAGAATGAATCTAATCCATAAAAGAGTACTACAACTTAGGAATACGTTTAATTCCCATGGAATTAACATGCCCTTCATGCTTATCTTGTCGTAATGGTTTAGTGAGAGGATCTGCTATGTTATCATCTGTAGCAATCTTTTCTATCACTACCTCCTTTTGCTCCACGTAATCTCGGATTAGATGAGCTTTCCGTTGTACATGTATAGACTTGTTGCTAGACTTAGGCTCCTTAGCTTGGAAGATGGCACCTCTATTGTCACAATAGATGGTGATCAGGTCATTCGAACTAGGTACTACGGATAGTCCTTGTAAGAATTGACGCATCCATATCGCTTCCTTTGCAGCTTCAGACGCGGCATAGTACTCGGACTCAGTCGTAGAATCTGCTGTAACACTTTGTTTAGAACTCTTCCAGCTGACTGCAGTGCCATTAAGAGTAAAAACGAATCCAGGCTGAGATTTTGAGTCATCTCGATCCGTTTGGAAGCTAGCATCTGCGTAACCGGTTGCGCATAGCTTTTGTTCGCCTCCATAAGTCAAAGCCCAATCTTTAGTCCTCCGTAGGTACTTAAGAATGTTCTTGATAGCCATCCAATGTGATTCACCTGGATGCTGTTGGAATCGACTTGTCATACTCAATGCATATGCCACGTCCGGACGTGGTCATATCATGGCATTCATGATTGATCCTATAGCCGAGGCATAAGGAATCCGTGTCATGCGCTCTTTCTCTTCCGGTGTCTCTGGTGCCTGAGACTTGCTCAAATGCACCCCTGGAGCCATAGGAAGAAACCCCTTTTTGGAGTTAGTCATGCTGAATCTCTCTAGGATCGTGTCAATATATGACTCCTGACTGAGAGATAACATCCGACGTGATCTATCTCGATAGACACGGATGCCCAGAATTCTTTGTGCCTCACCCAGATCTTTCATTTGGAAATGGTTTTTCAACCATACTTTTACCGAAGTTAAGAGAGGTATGTCATTCCCAATCAGGAGTATGTCATCGACATACAATATTACGAAGACAATCTTGCTCCCACTCGACTTGATATAAACACATGGTTCCTCGACCGATCGAGTAAATCCATTTTCTTTAATCACTTGGTCGAAGCGATGATTCCAACTCCGAGATGCTTGCTTAAGTCCGTAAATGGAACGCTTAAGCTTGCACACTTTCTTAGGATGTTCTGGATCGATGAAACCTTCGAGTTGTACCATGTACAACTCTTCCTCCAAAAAGCCGTTTAAGAAGGCGGTTTTCACATCCATCTGCCAAATTTCATAGTCATGAAAAGCGGCAATCGCTAAGATAATCCAAATGGAACGCAGCATGACTACGGGTGCAAAGATTTTATCGTAGTGCAGACCTGGCACTTGGGTGAAACCTTTAGCAACTAGTCGTGCTTTATAGATATCTTGTTGACCTTCCACAGAATGCTTTATCTTGTAAAGCCATTTGCATTGAAGGGGACGAACCTTAGCAGGTAAGTCAACAAGATCCCATACGTTGTTCTCATACATGGAGTCTATCTCGAATTGCATGGCCTCAAGCCATAGCTTTGAGTCGGAACTAGTCATGGCACCTTTATAGGTTGCGGGTTCACTACTCGTTAAGAGCATAATGTCATCTATGTCATGTTCCTCGACCATACCAATGTATCTGTCTGGAGGAATAGAGACTCTTCCCGACCTCCTAGGTTCCTCAGGAATATTAACCGCAGCCGGGATTGAAGGAACTGGTTCCTCCAATGGTTGCTCGGTATTTGGTTCTGGAATCTCCGACAGGTCGAAGGTTCTATCACTCTTTGCATTCTCGAGAAATTCCTTCTCTAAGAATGTCGCACTAGCCGCAACAAAAACACGTTGTTCGGTTGGCGAATAAAAGTAATGACCAAGTGTTCCTTTAGGATAACCTGTAAAGTATGTCTTGACCGATCGCGGGCCGAGCTTATCCTCGTGTCTCCACTTGACATAAGCCTCGCAGCCCCAAACCCGTATAAAGGACAAGTTAGGGACCGTTCCCTTCCATAGTTCATATGGAGTCTTGTCAACAGCTTTAGACGGACTTCGGTTAAGTATTAGAGCAGCTGACAGAAGAGCATAACCCCATAATGAGTCAGGCAACACGGTGTGACTCATCATGGATCGAACCATATCAAGTAGAGTTCGATTTCTCCGTTCGGACAAACCATTCAACCGAGGTGTTTCGGTGGAGTTAAGCGTAAGGCAATCCCACGTCTTTAAGGTGTTGATCAAACTCGTGAGAAAGATACTCGCCACCACGATCTGAACGTAGTGTTTTAATCTTTCTACCCAGTAGGCTCTATACCCTATTCTGGTATTCTTTGAATTTCTCAAAGGATTCACTTTTATGCTTCATTAAGTAGACATAGCCATATCTACTTAAATCGTCTGTGAAAGTGATGAAATACCTATAGCCTTCTCGTGCGGTGATTGACATAGGTCCACATACATCCGTGTGTATGAGTCCTAATAGGTCAGCAGCGCGCATTCCAACACCTTTGAAGGAAATCCGAGTCATCTTACCGATGAGACATGATTCACACGTGCCAAATGATTGAAAATCAAAGGCCGAGATAGCTCCATTTTTAATGAGTTGTTTAACGCGTTTCTCATTAATGTGTCCCATACGGCAGTGCCATAGATACGTTTGATCTTTGTCACCAACCTTTAACTTTTTATTCATTACGTGTAATATTTCGGTGGTCTGATCTAAAACATAAATTCCGTTCATGGAGACTGCCTTGCCATAAATCATATCGTGTAATGAGAAAATGCAAGTATTATTCTCTATTACAAATGAAAAACCAAGTTTGTCAAGTGCAGAAACTGAAATAATGTTCTTAGAAATACTGGGTACATAATAGCAGTTATATAAAAATAACTCAAATCCGCTAGGAAGCTGGATCACGTATGTTCCCCTCGAGACGGCAGCCACTCGTGCTCCATTCCCGACACGCAGGTCCACCTCACCCTTTACGAGGGGTTCGATGTTTCGGAGCCCCTGCACATGATTACACAGATGAGAACCACAACCAGTATCTAGTACCCAAGTTCCGTAACTTGCGTGGTTAATCTCAATCATATGAATAAAAGTAGAAGAGGAAGAAGACATACCAACAGGTTTAACGCGACCTGCTTTTATGTCCTCATGATAAACAGGACATGTACGCCTCCAATTCCCAGTCTTGTGGCAGTGATGGCATTCCATGTTTTCGGTCTTGCTCTTTGTCGCGCCTGTTGAGTTGCTCGACTCACCAGGCCCACTCTTACCTGATCCCGACTTCTTGAACTTCGGTTTACCTACCGCTAGGTCTGCCTGAGCTTTGCCCTTACCCTTGCCCTTGTTTGATACAACGAGAACATCCTGTTTCATGCTCCCACTAAACTTCATGTCCTTCTCGGTCTGTACGAGAAGGGAGTGTAGTTTATGTGGGCTTTTCTTCAAATCATTCATATAGTAATTCGCTCTAAAGAGCGCAAAACCATCGTGGAGTGAATGAAGCATGCGGTCAATCACGATGTTCTCGCTGATTTTACAATCAGGCGCCTCCAGTTTCTCGACATTCTCAATCATGCTGAGAATGTGTGGGCTAACCGGTTGGCCCTTCTGGAGTCTCGCATCAAAGAAGCGAGTGGTATGCTCATAGGTCACGATTCTTGGTGCTTTCAAGAATTCCTTAGTGAGCGTGGTGAAAATCTTGTTTGCACCTTGGGCTATGAAGCGTTTCTGCAAATTGGATTCCATTGCAAAAATGAGCACGTTTTTAATCGCACCCGCTTCCATGACGAAATCGCTATACTTGGCGATCTCGTTAGCTCTTGCCGTGGGGCCTGGGGCTGGTGGGAGGGGCTCAGTCAAATACTTGAGCTTCCCGTCAGCAGTGGCAGCATTCCGTAATGCCGATCCCATTCCGCGAAGTTTGATCCATCATTCTTCAGTCGAGTAGACTGATTCATCTGATTCATGAAGATCCGAAGCCAGGACTCACGGTCCAATGTGGCACTTGGCATTGGGTCATCAAGGATGCCAGCCATTATGTTATAAGCAGTTTATATGATCGTGATCTACGCTGAAAAAGAAAGAAAAAACCAAAACGAAATAAGCAACTCATCGAGGTGATTTAAGTCTTTTTTAAAATTCATTTTAATCGTGTAGACTCATTGCACTTGCATAATTGATCTCCCTCAAGAATGATACAAGTGATCCCAAGACTCAATTTCTGTAAATTGATAAGCCCACTGTTTAGCTAGTTCTATCGTTAGAACTCTTGGTCGATAGATTTCCGTAAATCCTATCTATAGTCCACCATGATCACAGGATCGTACGAGTGACCATAGTGTTGAGATAAAATAAGTCAATCAGTTCCAGCTTACCCGACGTTGAAGGGGTCATATTATGCCTACCGACGAAGAAGGGATTCATTAGAGTTTGACCTATAAAGACTATTCTCAATTTTTGGTTATACGAGGAAGATACCATCAACTTAGTTTTAATTCATTTTAAGTGAACGAAAAACTAGCAACTGCGTGAATGAATTAATTTAGGTGATGGCTTAATTAAAAACATGTGATATCTGTATATCACAGAAAACTAACGCGTGACCTCTATATGAGTCAGTTTTCATGCAATTATTTGGTGGTTTGGTTTTAGGCGGAATATGTTGCATACTATCGTTACAAGAAAATAAATAAAAGAATGCAATACGTAAATAAAAATTCCTAGTGTGGCCTATCCTAGTAAAAAAAGAACATAATACAACTTTGGAATCCATCGTTGGACCCGAGAAGCTTGTCTTGATGTTCCATCTTTGTCCATGAAGCGGGAGTGAGCATCCGATTCTCCGTCTTTGGTCTTCTCAAAAGTACAATTTAAAAATTACAAAATATAAACCTATTTACATTCTAAAAAAAACTGTAATTACAAGTGAAAAATCCAAAACGGAGATGCAAGATCTCAAAATGCAACCAAGACTGTGTTCCATCATTACGGTAATACGTTCTACTAAGGCCACACTAAGTTACAACTGTTTGTAAATTAAAAAAAATATGTAATGAAAGCATTCAAGGCATTCAAAATAACGATAAAAAAAATGCATCAACTAAAACAAATTTATTCGTGACATAATTCCGTAATTATGTTAAATTTATCCAAACCACCAAAGACAATTAAAATTATGTGACAAAATCGCTTTAATCAACTTAATTTTAATTCATTACAATCCGTTACTTTAAATTGCTTTAAAATAACTAAATGGTACATGAGTGAACTGTTTCACTATCAAGCGAATGCATAAAATCCGTATTATGCACATGTTAAGGCCAAAAAAAATAAAACTCAGATTTTTTTTTTTTTCTTCACGTCTGGCCGTGAACAGTACCCAAAAAAAAAAAATTTTTTTTTTTTATTTGAAGCTGATTGCCGAGAGCTCAAAAAAAAATCCAGCGGTACAATAAAAAAAACGAGAGCCTCAACAAACAAAAAAACAAGATCGATTTGTTAAAACCAATTGCAATTTAATCTAATCCGTATAGAACCGAAACTACAATTGATACAACTTTAACATATTGCAATAATTATCGATTAAAATTACAATATGCAAAGAACAAAATGAAAACAAAACATCGTCTGATCAGACGGAAGCCAAAGGCACGATTTCCAAAGCATAAAAAAAACAGGCCGTGCAAAAAAAAACTGCCGTGACAAAAAAGGCTGCTGCCGCACGTTTTTTTTTTTTATGCAAAAATTTATCGATTCAATTCGTTTGATGAAAATCACAAAGAAATATTTACGTGGCCTGGCTCTGATACCACTTGTGGGGTAATATCCGTATAAAACCCTTAAAATATAGGACTATAACGCAAATTTTACATGTGATAAAATGTCATAAACGAAATTACAAGAGAAAAACGATAAAGCATAAGAATTAACCTTGGGTCCTAGAGAATTCGGCCTAAGATAGAAATCAACGTAGATTTCCTCCTAATCGATGCACCCAAGATCGTCTGAGACTATGCCCTTGTGCTAGAATGTATTCTCTAATTGCCTTGCAATATTGAGAGAATTGATGTGTGAGTTTTTCAGATGTGAGATCTAAGTTTTGAGAGGAAATGTTCTCAAAACCCTAATTTTTGTTTCAAAATGAATTAGGTCACAAAAGGAGAGAAGGCTCTCCTTTTGTTCTCTTGGTTCGGCCAAACCGAGTGCAAGGGGAGGAAATGGGCTTTCATTTCCTCTTCATTTTAACTCGTGGTCCGACATGCAATTCGCTAAATGTATATGACGCGGTTTTATTATAAATCGTCATCGGTTATCGGTTATTAAAACATCGATTAGTAACATGACTTAGTCGAAATATTAATACATGTCCGACAAAGACAATATCGTATAATTAATTTATTCAATATACATTAATCAAATATAATCGCTTATATTTAATTTACGAATTAACTGCTTAATTCGTCTTAGCCATTTTTATTTAATCCGTATTAAATAATTATCTCAACATCGCGTTTGACTAATTATTAGTCAATAACTCCGACTAACTGTTTAGTCAAATTTGGCATCAACATGACTGTATTGTCATACCGTCACATCTCTCAAACGTATCCTATAGGTGTGACTTTTAGGGACCAGTTGATCACCGCCATCTGTATGACAATAACGTCAAACTTATCTAGCAAACCAACCGTTATTGATAAACGTGGACCAATTGATAATAATACAAAAGTATGCCCTTTGATCCTTTTAGAGATTTATAAGTCCTTGCACTAACTGTAGAGGACACCAGCCCCAACAATGGGCGCCTATAATCTTGGATCATTGTTGAGTTTGAAGCTTATCAAGGTTGTCAAACCATTCTTGGATGCTTGTCTTGATTACTGGGACTCGAATTACCATGTTTTTGCTTTCCCTGGAGGCGATATTTGCCCGTTTCCTGAAGAAATTGCTGCGATTGGTGGGTGGGATCCGGAACACTTGTCTGCCATTCCTTCTACTTCGCAAGGATATAAGAGCAAATTCAGAGACTTGTTTGGATTGACTAGACTTGAGGTGGACCGTTTAGTGACCTCGAAAGGAGTGCGAATGTTGGATTTCATTGATCGATTTATTAACAGGGCCGACCCCACCGTTTCTTATGTGGCTAGGTGAAGGGCATTTGGATTTTGTTTGTTGCATGTGTATGTCTTCCAAGGGCATGTTGATGAAGACTTGAGAGGTGATCCTCGTCTTCTGGGCCTTGTTGAGCAAATGGAGCTGCGCAGGAGCCCAGCTTGTTTATGCTTAGGAGAGATCCTGTTGGGCTTGGATAATAGAAAAGCCAATCGTGACCTACCGTACTTGGGAAGTCCAGTTATTTTGCAGGTAAAAGAACATTTTTTTTCTTTTTTTTTTTCGTTTCTTTCGTTGTTTTTTTTTTCTTTTTTGTTTTTTTTCGTGTCTTTCTTTGTTGTTTTTTTTTTTTTTTTTTTTTTTTGATGTCTAATACCCGCTTTTGGTAGGTGTGGCTTATGGAACGACTTCGATTGATCGAGCCCCCAGTTCATGTTCCTTCTTATCATGCTCGTTCGATTGCAATGAGGACCAAGCTTTACATGGTGGACTTCACTCGAGTTTGCACTTATTGGGAGAATAAACTGAAGAGTGATGATGGCCCCTTGATTAGGTGGATTGTACCATGGTGGCACCTCAAATCTGTCACTGAAGTGTCTTCTTTGGATCCTACTCGATCTGTGCACATTCCTGGCTTGGAATTCATGGTGTGCATCTTCCCGGAAAGGCTGATGAGGCAGGTTGGACTAAAACAGACGATCCTGAAGCTTGACACCGTCCCGCAGACCGCCGTGGCACTTACTACGGAAAGCCGAAGGGAGTGGGCCATTAAATGGGCTCAAAGAAACATGTGGTTCTTGAACTCTTCTGCTAATGCCTTATGGGTGTCGGATTCCTACTTACGATGGAGGAAAGCTACTACTCCGGAAGAGCGCGAGAGATTGAGGAAGCGCGAGCCCGTTGACTACAAGGTGCGCGAGGTGGAAAAAGAGAAAGAGAAGCATCTGACTGAGGGAGAGGAGGAAGCCGGGTTTCGAGTTGTTCATCCTTCGAAGAAACTGAAGACCTCTCCAGTCGTGGAGATGGTGACTGGCAAGAATGGTAAAGCTAGGCCTCTAGAAAGACCGTTGGTGATTAGGTCTGAAGTGGCGCAAGAGCGTCCGGCTCGAGGTCGCGACAAGAAAAATGATGAGAATGACAAGGGCAAAGGGAAAATGGAAGAATAGCCCAAGTCTTTACTATTATTTATTATTATTATTATTGTTGTAATAAAAAGGTGGGGTTTTTAGAATCCTAGCCTATTCTTATTTATTATGTAGCGTATTATTATTAGAAAATGAATGAAACAAAAAAAGGTTAATTGGTTATGAAACCGTTGGGTTTTCTATTTATTATTCTTGTCGAATTCGAAATGCAATGCAAATGTCCTTCTATTTACATTTTTAAAGTAATGGGTTGTATCCTGTGAAGGATTGCCTACGTATTCATTAAGAAAATGAAATCAAACCCTTGCGCGTAGTTCGAGTAAATTTAAAAAAATAATTGTTCTAAGCAAGAGCTTGTAATGAACTTAGAAAATAAGCATGAGCTTTTGCTTACTCTGAAGGTGCAGTTTAGTTTATTCGATGATATGAGGATGACAAATTCGTCAAAATGCAAGAGCAGAGTGACATTAGCTTATTTCAGCTTGGCCAGGGGCCGTTTGTTTAGTGTCACAAGAGCGACACGTGAGGTTACGCGAGGCGCTTTTTTTTCCTATTCTAGACATAATACCGTTTTAGTTGGTCGAGGTTTGTCAGGTTGGAGAACTCATTCCCATCAAGGTCTGTGATTCTAACCCCACCCCCTGGAAGTATGGACTTGACTAGAAATGGCCCGACCCAATTAGGTTTGAATTTTCCCCGTGGATCGACAGGTAAAAGAGCTCTAACCGACTTGAGTACTAAGTCTCCTTCTTTGATGTTCCTTGGCTTAACCCTTTTGTTGAAGGCCCGTTTGATACATGCTTGATATGTTTGGACATTATGCAAGGCGCGTAGTCTACGTTCATCCAGGAGGATGAGTTCTTCATATCTGTCCCTCTTCCAATCAGCTTCCGGGATTTGGCTTTCGAGCAAGATACGCAAGGATGGTATCTCTACTCGACTGGTTGTACAGCTTCCATGCCGTAAGTCAAATAGAAAGGAGTGGCCCCAGTGGGCGTCCTAACGGATGTGGAAATATCCCCACAAAGCAAAGGGTATCGTGCTTGGCCAATCTCGATAGTTGTCAATCATTTTCTTGAGAATTGTGGCAACGTTCTTGTTTGCTGCCTCTACCGCACCATTAGTCTGTGGTCTATAGGGCGAAGAGTGGTGATGCCTAATTTTGTACTTGGCTAGCAATTGCTCAGTCTCAGCTTGGAAGTGTGATCCGTTATCACTAATGATCTCGTGTGGGCAACCGTATCGATAGATGATGTTGTTTTGTATGAACTTTGGCACGTTTTTAGCCGTGAGACTAGTGTAGGAAGCCGCTTCTACCCATTTGATGAAATAGTCAATTGCCACTAGGATGAAACAGTGACCTCCTGTTCCGGCTGGAGTTATCTTCTTGATTATGTCAATTCCCCAGGCATAAAATGGCCAAGGATATGTCATCGTGTAGAGCAATGAAGGAGGGACATGTTGTACATTCCCAAAGATTGGGCAATGTCTTACGTATTTGATGCAATCGGATTCCATCGTGGTCCAATAATACCCCAAACGTGTGATTTTCTTTGCCATCATGGGCCCACTTATGTGAGGACCGCATTCTCCATTGTGGACTTCTTCCATCACTTTCCGAGCCTGTGAATGATCAAGGCAACGTAAGATTACACCAAGCGGTGTTCTTTTGTATAACTCTCCTTGTATGAGAACGTATTGGGAAGCTAGTAGTCGTATGGCACGTTGTCTCCTTTTGTCCATATCCGGTGGATAGGTGACGTTGAGCTTGAAATTTAGGATTGCTTGTAACCAGGGTTCCTGCGCGATTTCCTCTTCGTCAGTGATTTGATGGACATAAGCTGGTTCTGACCGTCATTCGATACATAAAGGCATTTCCACCATGTCATCTGGCATATTAATCAAAGATGCAGGTTTTGCAAGAGCATCTGCAAATTGATTTTCTTCCCGAGATAGGTGTAGATATGTCACGTGATCAAAGAATTGGGCAACTTGGTCTATTCTGGCTTGATAAGGTGCTAAGCTTTCGCTTCGAATTTTCCAAGATCCCGTAACTTGATTGATGATCAGGGATGAATCCCCATGTACTCGGAGGTTTTTAATGCCTAGGCTCATTGCCGTTTGTAGTCCAATGAGACAAGCTTCGTATTCTGCAGCGTTATTTGTCACCTCGAAGTCGAGTTTGACAGAGATTGGTGTATGCTCGCCTTCAGGAGAAATGAGCAACACTCCTATTCCAAATCCTCTTACGTTTGATGCTCCATCAAAATAAAGGTCCCAGGAGTCTACATCAGTTTGGAGTATATTCTCGTCTGGAAATGACCAAGTGTCTATCGTTTGTGCATCATTGATAGGATTCTCTGCGAAGAACTCGGCAACGGTGCGCCCTTTTATAACTTTCAGGGGCACGTATTTGAGGTCGAACTCGGAGAGCATCAAAGTCCATCTCACTAATCGTCCGTTGAGGACGGGTTTCTCGAAGAGGTATTTGACCGGATCCATTTTGGAGTATATTTTGACGGAGTAGCTAAGCATGTAATGGTGTATCTTCTTCGTTGCCCACACAAGAGCGAGGCATGTCTTTTCGAGTTGTGAGTATTTGCACTCGTACTCCAAGAACTTCTTACTAAGGTAGTAGATAGCTCTTTCTTCACTTCCTACGGTTTGAGCTAGCATGGCACCCATGGCTGTTTCGGTTACTGTAAGATACAAACCAAGAGGTTGATCTCGTTGAGGCGGCATGAGCAATGGTGGTTTAGCCAATATCTCTTTGATTCGGTTAAATGCCTTTTGACAGTCATCATCCCACATGGTGTGATCTGTTTTCTTGAGCTTCTTGAAGATAGGTTCACAGATCCTGGTGAGTTTCGATATGAATCGACTTATATATTGCACTTTTCCTAGCAATCCTCTGACTTCTTTTTCTGTTTGAGGTTGTGGCATTTCGATCAGAGCCTTGATCTTGGAAGGGTCTATTTCTATACCTTGTTAGCTAACAACGTACCCCAGGAGTTTGCCAGATGTTACTCCGAATGCGCACTTCTGAGGATTGAGCCTCATATTGTACTTTCGTAGCCTTGCGAAAAATTTGCGAAGGTTCTTAATGTGCCCTTCTCTATCCTTGGATTTGACAATCATGTCGTCTACGTATACCTCAACTTCTTTATGCATCATGTCATGTAAGAGTGTAGTTGCGGTGCGTTAATATGTAGCTCCGGCGTTTATTAAACCAAGCGGCATAATCGTATAGCAATAGGTTCCCCATTGAGTGACAAAGGCGGTCTTATGTATGTCTTCTATGGCCATCTTGATTTGGTTATAACCCGCATACCCATCCATAAAGGATAGTAATGCGTGGTCTGCAGTATTGTCCACCAATATGTCAATGTGTGGTATAGAGAAGTCATCTTTAGGACTTGCTTTGTTTAAGTCTCTAAAATCGACACAAACACGGATTCTCCTATCCTTTTTGGGTACAGGTACTATGTTAGCTACCCAGTCAGAATACTCGGAAACTTTGATGAACCCGGCTTTGAATTGCTTATCGACTTGTTCCTTAATCTTGAGAGACCATTCCGTTCTCATTCGACGAAGCCTCTGTTTTACAGGTTTAAAACCTGGCTTAATTGGAATTCTATGTTCGGCGATATCTCTGTCGATCCCTGGCATGTCTTTGTAGGACCAAGCGAAGACGTCTTTGAACTCGTTTAGGAGGTCTATGAAATCGGCCCTTTCGGTAGAGCTCAAGGTAGTCCCTATCCTAAGCTCTTGGGGTTCTAATTCGGTTCCTACATTGATGGGTTCGGTGTTCTCTATTACTGGTCCCCCTTCCCCTTCCTGTAGTATTTATTTGGCTACGTAGGGAGGTATTTCAATTGAGTCTGGATCTTGGTCATCCTCAGTATCATCATAAACAGAATTGCACTCAAGATAACACAAAGAGTAAGCAGAACCTGATTTATTAAAGTTTGAGAAAAGTTGAAACAAAGAAGCCATCTGATCTGTGGTCAGTGGCGGTAAAGGGACAGTTGTTGGGACATTTCCCGAACTACTGTAACTACTCGAGGCTAACCTAGGCAAAACAAAGGGAATGGGGATGACGACAGGAGGAGACTCCTTAGCGACGTCTCTAGACTCCGACTCTGACTCTGACTCAAATTCATCGTCTTCTGGCTCTCCTTTGAACATCTCTCCTTCTCCAGTGGTGAGCTTGAAGAGTCTTCCTTGATTATTGGTCCACTTGATTGATTTTCTCCATCCTTTCTGCTGATTCGTGTTTGTTTCTGTGATTAACGAGGTAGGGTTAAAGTGATCGTCTTGAAGTATCATGGTAATGATCTCATCCTGCGCGGCTCTAACAAATCGATCTTCCCCAAACAATAGGCTAACAGCTTGTTCGTCTAAGCAAGGTGCTTGACGGGTTTTGACGGTAGGAACCGTTTCTGGAGGGATGAAGTAGCAATCGTGAAAGATCTCGATTCCGGCTAACTTCCTCTCGAGATAATGCCAAGAATCGGAAAATCCGTGAAAGAGTTCTAGACTTCCTTCCTTAACAAAGTATTCGTTTAGGGTAGGGAGATAGGGTCGCATTTGGACTCCTACGTACTTACGGTTTTGAACTTGAGCAAGCATCTCGAGAACCTCCTCTTTGGTGGGTTTGTACCCTAGTCCTAGTGGTATCCTTTTTTAGTTGCCTTCCTTGTAGGGTGCGAAGGAGTTTCTTCGGATAGGGTTCAAAGGCATTCCAGGGAAGTATCCCTGGGATTTGAGTATGTGGTTGACCAATAAGTTGGAGTAGGGATCGTAGTATAGGGGTGCCAATTCGCTTTCTATGACGCTTATGCTTTGGAAGCCCCCGAGCTCATATACTGGATCCGCAAGGACTTGATTGTTTGACTTATTTTCGATTATTGCCTTGATGGGTGACGAAGCGATCGTCACCACTTTGCCATTTAGTGGGACCTTGATCTTTTGATGAAGGGTGGATGTTACCGCTTTTGAAGCGTGAATCCAAGGTCTTCCCAAAAGTATGTTGAAGGAAGCTTCAATGTCCACTATTTGGAAGTTAACCTTTCGCTCAATTGGCCCTGTGGCTATGGTTAGGTTGACGAGTCCTACGACTTTTCGTCGTGTACCATCATATGCGCGAACACCTTGAATGGTAGGGGTCCAATCCGACTCTTTCATGCCTAATTTGTATGCCGTTTTGAGGGGTATGACGTTGACCGTAGAGTCATCATCTACCAAGGTCATTGGCACGTTCTTCTTTAGACAAATGACAGTGATGTAAAGAGCCAAGTTATGACTAACGTCAAAAGGTGGCAATTCTTCGTCTGAGAAAGTAACATGATTACTTAGCTTTGGTGTTTCTTGGAAGACCAAGTTGACTACATCGTCAGGTGTAGAGTTATGTGCTATACTTAACTTGGCCAAAGCTTGCAGTAAAGCTTGGCGATGTGGGAATGAGCTTGCTACTAGTTGCCAGACTGAAAGATCAGCCTTTGTCTTCTGTAATTGCTTGAGCAAATGGTCAGTGGAGTCATCTTCATTATCATTTGGTGTGACAACGTTGGTTGGACCATTTTGAGTGGTGTTTTGATATGGACGTCCCGAACGAGTTAGGTGGTCCACATCTTGGTCTTCACTATTTTGGACTATTTATTTGACTAGGGAGTTATCAATGAGATATGCGTCCTCATCATCATCGGCCCATATTCCATTAATTGTAGCTTGTTCCCTCATTCTCATAATTTCGTCTTCTAGTCGTATGATTTGGCCAACTAGTCTATCGACCACGGCGACTATCTCTTGCATAGTAGCATTTTGAGAGAAGATTAGTGGCACATGTTTCTTAGGTGTTGCGTTGGGGTCATGGAAAGTTGTCACCACATTTTCCAATTCCCAAACTTACCTATCCACACTCCTTGCCCATGTGATGAAGTCGGAAATGGTAGGGGAGATGGTAGAGTAGAACCCTTTATTCTCGATTGCGTAGATTTCATTTTCAACTGGAGAAATAAGATGTGCACAATCTAAGGTAGATTCGTCACTTGTAATCACTAGAACTCCAAGAGGATCTGAGTGTTGTTGGGTTTACCTCCCGGCGGTATTGGTAGTCGACCATCCTCAATCATGTCTTGAAACACATTTTTCAATTTGTAGAATTTTTCTGTGTCGTGTCCCTTACCCCTATGATATTCACAGTATCAGTTCTCGTCCCAGAATTTGGACTTCTTTTCAGGTTCGGGAGTAGGTCCTATGGGTTGGAGTTTGCCTTGCTTCATTAACCTCTTTAGAGCATTGGAGTAAGTGTCCCCAAGATTCGTGAATTTCCTTGGTGGGGTACTTTTCTTGGATGACTCGAGAAGGTTAACCTCATCGGTCTTTCTAGTGGAGCCGTATGAACGACTTGTTGAGCCTTGATATCCTCGACCTACCGTTTTGGACAAGAGCCCTTTATGGATGTCATCCTCAATTCTTGTTCCTAGTACGGTTAAGTCCTTGAAAGTTTTGATGTTTTGGTACCTCAAATAATTGGCATAGATGGGTTTGAGATTGTCCACGAACTTCTCCACAAGGGTAGACTCATCCGGGCGTTCAACTAGTTGGGCACTAGTCTTACTCCACCTACTTAGGAAGTCGGTGAATCCTTCTTTGTCATTTTGGGTAAGAACCTCTAGAGTGCGCATGTTAACTTGGATCTCGGCATTATCCGCATATTGCTTAGCAAACTCGATTGCGGCATCTTCCCAAGTGGCGATCTTCTTGTGTTCTAAGGAGTAGAACCATTGCTTTGGGATGGTGTCAAGAGATGAAGGAAAGATCCTTAAGAACATCTCGGGTTTGATGCCTTTGATAGACATGTAATCCTTGAAGGCACGGATGTGGTTCAAAGGGTTTTCGTGCCCCTTGAATTTAGGGATATCCGTCATGTTGAAGTTGGTTGGCAATTTGGAGTTTACGGCCTCATACTCGCGGTTATTCTCCCTATAAATGTCATCCCCTTTAAGATACATCAATTGCTCCTCTAAGTATTGGAGTCTTTTCTCGGCTACAGTCATTCCCATGGGAGGATTTTTATCCTTGGATTCATCCGCGAAGTCACCCACTACTTCTCTTTCTTGAGGAGGCAACCTCCCCTCTATGGCGTAGATTCGGCCCTCGATGGTGTCAAGGCGATCATACACTTGGTCTTGAGTAACTTGGATTTGAGCTAACGCGGCTAGGATTTGATCATTACCATCTTGAAGTTGGTTGAAATTCACGTCGCTTTCAGGCATCTTGAAAACTGGATAAGAGATCGATGACGAATCAAAACACGATCGACCATTCTAACACACTTGCTAAGAGAAGAAATGTTTTGACTCGTGAAGTGGGTGTGTGCCACTTGTGTTGAGTGAGCTTTGAAGAGAAGACAAAGTTTTGAAAATGTGTATCCTAGTCAACTATAGTGTACTTGTAGGAGTGGACTCGAACTGAGGTCTTTAAATGGTCTTGGGCCCGAATTTTGTCTCGACAAACGGACAGAATTTTGACTGAATTTTGCGCTAATCAATGGCCTTTTTCGAAATTTGTATTTGAAAATGGGTTTTGATTTTTACAAAAATCGTCATGGTTTTGTTTAGAAATGGTGATCACGTAAGGTACAAACATTTATACAAGCATTATAACGGGATGTTGAGTGCATTTAGAAGAGTTTTGGTTTAAAGGGTGGGTTGCCATACCGAACAATCAAACCCGAAGTCTGTGGAGAGGCTTGTACCAAACAAGAGTAAGGCTGATTCCTAGTCCATTTCTCCAAGTAGTGAAAGTCCTTGATACAAACAAGAGTAAGTACCATGGTATGGATGACGTCAATCGATATCCATCCGTAGGCCCAAATAAGAATTAGGACCGTTTAGACGGGACGATTGGTCGAATGGGTTGGGTTGGGCCTAGGAAGGCCAAATGAAACGATCTAGGAAGACCGAGTTATGAAAACCGACAATTGTCTTGTACAAACTATTCCCTAACCTTGTTCAAGTTTCACCCTTGGCTACACGTAAGTGTATATCCCCAGCGGAGTCGCCTAACTGTGGACAATGGGCCCACGGGGGCACTTGGGAGAGAGAACAAGCGTTTGCATTTTGTGGAGTCGCCACCAATTTTTATGGGAAATTGGAACCGTTCGAATACCTCGTGCCATGTCAAGACACAAAGTAGAGACATGAACACCAAGCAATAGTTACCCTTAGCATTCTATGTCTAGAATGACTCTCGTTGATGCCAATGAACACGGATGTTCACAGAGATCTGGAGTAAGGGGTGAGGGTACGTATTAGGAAGCTCTTTTGATCGAACACCTAATCCCGTCCGCCTCGATAGCGGACTCTACTAATGATTAGGGACATCATCTATACTTGATATATCGTCGATTATATGCATGCAATGCAACATCCAAGTTTTAATCCTAACATGTGAGAATTAGACTAAGTTGGTGAACAGGTAATTAGCACAAAATTGGGTCGAAGTAGAGATTTAATGTTCATTTACATGTGAAGACATACAAATGATACAAGAAACATGATAGACACAATAAAGAAAATTACAATAAAGAAAATTACAATAATTACATCGGGTTTAAATGATTTATGTCGAAAATACCTTCAAAACGGATAATTTGAGAAAAAGAATAAAAGAAAGAATTAACGAACAGGAATTAAGGCGATAATACGGATAATAGTTAATTATACGTAAACTAATTAAGCTAGGTCAAGCAACAACGGAGTTCAAAGACAGAACTCAACCTGGAATGGGCGCAGCAGGACTGCGCCCTTTGGAAGAGGCGCAGCAGTTGCTGCGTCTGTTCCAAGGGTGAGTTCTGGTTGTGAAGCCGGAACTGCAAATCGTTAATGTTAATTGGAGAATTTAATGGTTAGTTAATATATTTACTCGGATGAAAGTGATTAATAGGTTATTTACATGTGATTAAGGTCATAAAAACAATAAAACATGGATGAGACGAATGTGGATGAAGTTGATTAATACGAATTAATTACATGATTAATGAACAAATTAACAAATTAACCTAATTAGGCTAAATACGATGGATTAATGACGAATATATGATGGTGACAATAAATAAACAGATGCAAATATATCAATGATGAATTCCAGAGATTCAATATGGGTAAATCGAACCTCTAAAACCCGAATTGAGTTTAATGACGAAAACTCGCAAATATGAATTATAAGGGATTTAAGCCGAATTTAATGATAAATTATATGTTAATGATGATGAATAATATACATGTGAAATTAATATGCTATTGTATCGAAGAATTAAAGAAAACAAACGAAACAAATAAAAGGTTTGACAAATTACAGAGGACGAAGGAAGAAGAAAGGAAGTAGGGACTGCGGCAACCTCACGAAGAGGTGCAGCAGGTACTGCGCTCCTTCGAAGAGGCGCTGTGACACCCTTAAATCTAGTCTTAATTATATACGTAAATTCTACAGAAAAACTGGTAGGATATGTTTGTAAATGGTTCAACTAGTCCAAAAACCTGCAATTTCAAAAAATTTTCTAACTAAACCATTCACAACCAATTCCAACTCAAGAAGAGTGTCATAACCCTGCAACAGCTGATAAACTAACTTACATTTATAACTAAAGACGCGGAAATATATGGATACAAACCAAAAATAGAAAGGGAGACATATGTCCCTTCAAATTATATACAAACCAAAAGTGTAAAAGGTTTACTAATAAAATAGCCAAAACTAGGTCCAAGGTTCCTTGCTCACTAGCCGTCTGTGACCCCAACTAGCATCAACAACCTGTCAATCGCATTTTATACAAACACGAAAGCCACAATTCAGTGGGGAGTAACTTCGAGTCCTCCCAGCCACGAATCGTCAAAATTAATGTAACATGTAGTGTAACATGTAAACAATTTGATAAACCATTTACTTATCATGTATTCTAACAAATGACCCCTAAACTGACCCAACTAACTATCATGTGAATCATATAACAAATTGTAATCCAAACTCTATCAATCATAGCCGGCTTGCATCTCACCTTCTATGATTCATAGAATCATCAAACAAGAAAGGGCAGTATATCAAAGACAGGCATAAGTTCTTAGCACCGTCAATAGTCACTTTGTAACTCAAGTCTATACCACGAGGTAGGGAAGGTAATCGAACCGGTATCTTGGCTCAGCGGTTACTATTAAGAAAACATGGCCAAGAGACAACACAACCCTAGCCTAAAATCTGCTTGAGACCTAGACATGCGGATACACACCACCGCACCCAAGACTCACAACTTTTTTTAAAACAAAGTGAAGTGAGTACCCTAAGGACACCACCGAAGGGTCGGCTAGTACTTAAGCTGACCTCATACTATCAAAATAAGTACCTGAGGTCATGCCCCAACTTGGATAAACATCCACTAGTCAGGAACACAAAGGCTATCAAGCAGTGAACATATACTCGTCAAAGACTATAAAGACCTATCTATGATGAAGGCCGAAATACTCACCTAGGACCTAGTCACAGCTAGTCCCAACATGAATATTTTAGCCCACACCACCCAAAACTCACCACATAAGTCAAGTAAGACACCCACTTAACCTTAAGAGGGCAAAAAGTCCTACTTACCAACCTAAATGCTAACATTCTATCATGTGAAAGGCTATATAAATGTCTATTTACAGCATACAATCCCAACAGTTCCTCAATAAGAATTCAATACTAACTTCCAATTCTAGCAATTTTAACAATATTAAAGGCTTTAGGGGAATCTAGGGCCATTACTACAAAATAAGAAGCTATTTAAATTCAACTAACTAAATAAGAAGCTATTTAAATTCAACTAATTACACATGTGAAATAGAGATATAATAAATGGCCTGAAACAAGAAAAAGGCCGATTATCTAATTCATTCAACCGAATTTTTACCCGCAACCCCAGCCCTGCGACAGGTACGGGTCAAATTGCGGCTGACCAATCACTCAATTAACTGACATCGCATCAGTCAAAGGGACTAAGGCTCAGGTTTCGGCACAATCAACAAAACATTACAATTATCGCTATAAAATTCATTTTGTAAACTATCCTAACATGTGGTAATTGTCAATATAACATAATTTTTCTACCATTAGCATAACTTTTAGCTACTTTTATGATTCCCTTACAAGTTTAACCATGTATACTCATTCTAATTATATCCTTGATGAACCTAAAATGACGGACAAAGCATGGAAAACCGCGAAACAAGCAACGGACCGACCCGGGCCATCCGTGGGCTAGCCGTGGGCCTGCCACGGGCCTGCCGCGGGCTGCCGGCCTGCTGCCCGTCCCCCTACATCATCATTTCTTTCCATTTTTATATAATAAAAGACCGTCTGAACATTAATTAATCGTCCCCAATTCAACTTTAATAATTTAAACTAGCAAAAGGCACAAATTAACATGCATGCAACAAATTTTACATGTGAAAACTACTTATTCAAACAAAAATCACCAAACATACAAAAATCAAAAATTGTGACGATCTTTCGTCGAGTAACTCGAAATATGTTACCTTAAGCTAGAAAAAAGAGCAATTAGCCCCTCAAAACCGAAACCCTAACAACAACTAGCCGCTATCCTCTATAATATACGAGTCCCCGAACTCGTCCTCCAAATCTTCACCTAATTAAACAATAAAAACACAAAAATTAAGCATATATACCGAAATACCGAAATTTGGTCTTAAAACAACTTAATGAAAACTGAAATTAGAACATACTAAGTTGTAGATCTCGGCGAGGGGATTCCGGAAAGGTAAATTTCGTGAAAAACGGACTAGTAACGAATGAGTTGTGACGATTTTGAGCTTGATTTTGTGTATGTTAATGGTGTTTGGTCTTTTATGAGATGTTGATGATGATGACATAAAAAAATCAGAAATGAAAGGTAAATGGGAAGGGTAGTGCGCGTGAAAGGAGAAAGGAAAGGAGAAAAGTACGTACGGGATTTTTAGTCGGGATTTTTACGAGTCGGTTTTGACTCGTTTCAATAATAATTAAATCCGTAAGTCAAACGCAAATTCCGTCAAGTCCAAAGTCTTTAAACACGAGATTACAATAAAATTGAGTATTCACACGACCCATTTCCAAATTCGTTTACCCAACGTTCAAACGAATTGTCATTTTCCCCCCGATACGCCCTTATTTCGAAATAAAAGATTTTACACGGTTTAAACTATTTTTAAACATTTCAAAACTATCAAAATAAATACTTTTCTTCAAAATATAATAAAATTATATTTCTTTGAATTATTTTTACTTTAAATACATTATTGTCAAATTTTACTTGATTAATTAATTATTTTCAGAATATATTAACGGTCCGAATTTTACGGGGCGTTACAGGCGCAGCAGTTGCTGCGTCCTTTCTCGACGGTTTGTCTTCTGGAAATCCGTAAAAAGGGTTTTAAAGCACGGTTTTATAAATCGGTTTTAAGAGGTGTTTTCGACATAAAACTTACATTAATGACACAAAAGTAAATAACAATAAATAAAAGAGAGATTTACACTCTCGGACTTACATGTTTGACGAAACGAGATGAACTAAGTTATCGATTAGTAATGCTCGACTCGAACTATAATGCAAATATGAAAGTGCCCTCGTAAGAGGAAAACGATTAGATTAATTAAGTTGATTGATTGTGGAGTTGGTCAAATTGGTCGGTCATGCAAATGAGGCTGGTACTCAGAAGGATCCGAGCTTACGTGGTCGAATGTTCAAGCACGTAGACGACAAAAAGTAAGAACAAAGGTCTAGAATGCAAAGGAAGAAGAGAAGAGCGAACACTCGCGAGAGAAATATGAGGAGCGAAGGCTCCTATTTATACTAATCACGTGAAGGAATAGGGTTTTCGGAGAGACTTTGGAAGTGAATCTCGGAAAGATATGAAAAAGATACGAAAAATACGCAGAAAAGGACCTGGGAAGAGGCGCAGAAGATCATCTGCGTCTCTTGGAAGAGGCGCAAAGAAAGCCGCGTGCGTCTGTTCCCAAGTGGTTTCCTCTTGCGGAAGAAAGATTTTCGTGTTTAAGTTATGGAATAACGGGATAATCTTATTTTCCTTAATATTTTGTATGAATATTACGGGAAATTGTTTACCAAAGAATAAATATTGTGAAATATTTATAAAATATGGAATAGAAATATCCGGAACATTCCAGAACATTCTGACTCGGGACTTAACGGTTATCAGAAAATGAAGACGGTTTTAGGCCCGGACTCCAAATGTACTCTAATTACTGTCAAAACGACCGTATCGGCACATAGATGACAACTAAGAGGTAGACATTAATGTTTGAGCAATCACTTGACGATAAACTTACGAACTGTCACAAATCGTTCCGCGTTCCAAGCATGCGGCCCAATCATCACCGGGTGGCTTGCGGGAGGTGTTGAAATGAGGTATCTACATTATACAGTTGACCTTATTAGCGGGATTGCAGTTAACGTGATTCCTAGACAAATTTGAATCGACTCAAATGAACTGATGGTTTTTGCACTGGAATTCCAAACATCCAAAAACGATAATTTTTTTTTTTGTGCACTGAAATACGATAAGTCGGTAACTTTGTAAAAGTTAGTATTAACATGCTAGGAATTTATTCATATAGCGAATCGACCTTAAATCATCCTTAAACAGAAAGGCGGACGATAAAAGCATAATGAAAAAATCAGAGTACATTTTTCGTTGCATATTTGACAAATTAATAAGTAAAATAGAAAATATGTAATCTCTAAGAAGAAAATGAGAATAGTAAAATGCAATTTAAAGTAATATAAACGGCATATGTAAAATGTATTGATGAAGTCATTAATTTTAAATTACGAGCAATCATGCTTCACACTTAGTTTTCCGACTAACCTATTTTTCCCAAAAAAAAAAGCACTCCGTATACCTTAAAAAACCCTTAGATTTGAGGGTTTTCTGACCAAAACTATTTTCACAAAAAAGTACCTTATAAAGCACCCTAGATCTTAGGTCGATATAAAAAAGTTATGATCAACTAAAGGAAGCACCTTCCCTTGCCAACTTGGCGTTCATTCACACTAGGAAGGTGGTATACAATATGTATACACAAAGCAACTAGCAATTCGAGCCATGATTTGTGTCTTTGACATAAGAGGGCCAATCAACGAGAATGAGTAAATATTACCCACCAATTATAGGGTAAGACGTTTTTATATGTATACATATACGGTATTTATCAGCCAAGTCGACTAAAATCAATTATTTATATAATATATTAGTAGTGCAATAGAATTAACCGTCCTGAATTAAATAATAATAATAATTCGAAATATACAATAATAAAAGACAACACCTCTTAACTTTCAATAATATTGGAAAAAGTTAAAGCAACCTCCTAAATTATTGTATAAGAACAAACGTCATACTGCGTCTCACCTTCAAACTCCAACAATATTTTTATTTATATCGACTTATATCTTGTTTGATTATATTTGTGAGATACTTTTTTCAAAACGATTTACAATTCTGTATATAGTAATTTGAAGCAACGTTATATTTTACAATAATAAATTCATTTTATGTTATTTTTGTAAATGTATAAGACTAGTAATTTATTAAAACTTTATTTGGATATCAAAATAAGATAAGACGTAATAAATTGATTCATAACAAATGGGTATAAAATTAACTAATTTTGAATGAGTTCTAAACTAATTTTATATATGAGAATTACGTATAATGTATATTGTTAATGTATATAAACAATGAAAACAATGTCATATTGATAACTATGACTAGTGAGAACAGAAAAATTCTTGTGTATACTTTTTATACCTAAACTATTACTCCTATAATACTAACATAATTATATTTGGTAGTGCTACTTTAATTAGCCACATGATTATCATGTTTCATGAGTATCCTATAGACCTACACCCATTTAGTATCACAGATTATTGTTACCACTTACCATGTACTTCGTATAAACAGTATAATATTGTGTGTCCACAACTCGACACTACAAGTCTATAACTTTACAGCAGGTATATAACGCACAATTAGTCTCACTATACGTTTATAGTTAAAGATCAATCAAATATATTTAAAATGGTGATATTTTTAGGTCCCACGATACAACTTGTTGCTTGTCTTATACTTAAATTAGTGAGTGGATATTTGACCGTCTATAAGTATAGACAGATATCTCCCGTCTATAATGAGAATTTATGTATAACGCAATGCATGGCCAAATGGCCAATGGTGCTTGGTTAGAGGAGTCAAGCTTTTTGCTAGTTTCTAGGCAATAGAAATTTTATTGATGATCATAGTAACGTGGATATGCCGATAATTGTTGATACATCAGTCCTCCACAAAATAATAAACTACATAATGTTATGTGGTTAAGCGTGTTTCAAATTAGGCGGTCAAGTACTATTGCATTTAGGTATAATTTAACACAGTTGAGGTCGAGTCGTATTAAGTAGATCTGTTAAACGGGTCAAGATAACGAGGTTTAGGTTCAGTCATTTCAGGTTAGAGCAAAATAAGAGGGGCCTATTATAGGTTTGTACGAGCCAGGTTTATCCGAGTTTCGGATTAGAAACAGTCAAATTAATGTCTTTTTACAAATACAATATTTATTTTCTTTAACTTTAATCATAAACAAATATTTAGTGTTAATTTTTATAATTATTTAATTTGTGTAACACTACGGATTTTCCTTGGTGACTACTCGACCGAGTAGCGCCTACTCGGCCGAGTAGTGCTGAGGTTGTGTGTTGTTTTGGTTCTGCCAAGGAACACTCGGCCGAGTATAGTTAACACTCGACCGAGTATGGGACACTCGACCGAGTATACACTTACTCGGTCGAGTGTCCGGTTTGGCGGAGTGTTATTTCGACGGTTTGATTAGGGAATGTTTAGGGTATTTTATATTTCCGCGTCAGTTTCTAATATCATTTGAAAGCTTTATCATTCTACGATCTCTCCCTAATCACTTCCTAATCATCCTCATATCTCGTTGTGTGTGCAAATCGTCGTGATCCTTGCGTGTAGTCTCTTATTCTACTGTTGGTAAGTTTCATTCCCTTGTCATTTGTATTCTTTTGGGGTTACTGTATATATGGAATTTGGGGAAAATGGGATTGTGCAATGTGTAATTGTAGTATGTGATTATTGTTGTAGGTGACGACGTGATAATTGTTATGCATTTGTGTGGTTGATTACAGCATATCGGATTGCGAAAAGGTAGGGTTTCCCCTACTCAGTTTACTGTCAATTGATTTGAGATTGTGCTTGTTGTAATTGTTGTTATCTGCTGATCATCGGAGTATGGAGATTGTTGTGACGATGTTGGTATGAGCGGATTGAGATGGCTGTGATGTCATGTGATTGTGATTGTGGTGGAGTCACTTGCGGGAGTGGCTTCACACCCTAGTTCGCCCTCCGTGGAACCCGCCACGGGAGGGGATGTGCACATTAAGGGACGGGGATTGTTAGTCGCTCGTTGATGAGCTGGACTAGGTGGGGATGGGTGCGGTCACCCATCGGCGGCGATGATTACCTGTTGCGATGGGTAATCTGGCGGGGCTAGACACTTCGGTGTGTAGTCGGGATTCTTGTGCGTGAGATCGATGATCGCTAGCGGTAATGTTGTTGTCTTATATTGATTGAGTAGTACTGACCCCGTGTTGTTGTTTTGTAAAACTTGCGGTGATCCATTCGGGGATGGTGAGCAGATTGTGACAGTGATACGATTATTGAGCTTGGGGGCGATCATGGGAGAGTCACCACGCTGGATTAGATGACACCATCACGAGCTTTAGTTACTGTTTTGGTAGTTGTTGCCATTTGGATAATTCGTTTATTAGATTTTGGAGGCTATGTAACCTTTATAATTACCGTACATTAATAAATGTGTTTGGACTGTTGCTTTTGATATATACTAACCTCGGGCAACCGAGATGGTAACAACCTTTCATGCTGGGGTAGTCCTGGTAAGGCACCTTGGTATGAGGGGGTGTTACAAAGTGGTATCAGAGCCGATGATTCCGGCACCTAAAACAAATGAACCCAATGAACTTAGGGAGTCTAAATAAAATGAACCCGGGGAGAGTTGTTTGGAGCTACCGCAAAGACTTGGGAGACGTCCCGGAGTCGCACTAAGGCCCTTACAATCTCAAGCCGGTCACATGGGGGAAAATTTTGTATGTTGAGTCATGTGTGTGTAATACTTGTAACTTGAGCCTTGTATTGTTGTTGGATGAAATGAAAGGATCTGACCATGGTGGTATATGATAAAGGAAGTGCGTAGTTGCGTGTGACAGAACCTGGAGCATGTTATATGGTTATTGCTTGGCTTTTGAAACGGGGTGTGGAGTGTCATATATAGATGGAAAATCTTGTTTAATTGTGTTAACGAAAGGTGAAATAATTGGAGTATATGCAATGTGAGGTAGGATGTATTTATATGATCATGATGATGTTAATGTTTGGTTGTTTGTAGTAGCTTGTGATTAAGCTCATGTGTCTATGCATATGAATGTCGTGTTTAATTTTCATGTGAGAATGATAAAAGTTCATCCATGTACTGGTATTTAGAAGTACTAAGTTGTTTTTGTTGCCTTATGCATGTTCAAGTTGTTTTGGCATTAGAAAGCTTGATTTATCTGAATACCGATTACGGAAGGGTTGTCTTAAAACTGTTATAAGTCAAGTTCGAGAAATGATATTGCTGTGATTCCAAGTTGAGGTGATAGCTTGTCCTCTTACGATTCTAACGATAGGTCACTTGCCCAGAATGACCAAGTAACGAGCGAGATATGACTGTTTTACGAAAACTGGACGGTGCTGAGAACTGCGCCTATACTCGACCGAGTAGTCCCTACTCGGCCGAGTGTCTTTTATACTCGACCGAGTATTCCATATTCGGCCGAGTAATCCCTCTGTGATAATACTGTTTAGCGTCTGGAGTTGTGAACTCGGCCGAGTAGTCGTATACTCGACCGAGTAAGGTCTACTCGGCCGAGTATTCCCAATACTCGACCGAGTAATCCTTCTGCGGCAATTGAGTTCCTTCTGAGTCGAAAACTCGACCGAGTAATATGGTTACTCGATCGAGTACCTTGTACTCGACCTAGTATGTTATGTACCCGACTGAGTACCTCATTGGGCGGTCACTTTGAGTCGGTGGCTATGTTCTTACTTTGTTTTGAGTCGGTGGCTATGTTCTTACTTTTGTTTTGAGCCGGTGGCTATGTTTTTACATTGTTTTGAGTTGTAGGGTAAATACACATGTATGTTTTGAGTCTTAACGCATTCTTTTATATGTGAGACGGTCTTGATACGTAAGTTACCGGAAGTTATGACATGGAGAATGACGGATTATGAGGGACATGTGTTGGGTAAGGAAGACATGTGTTAATGTGGTTGTGAAGGATAGTGGAAAAAGAAAAGGGAAGAATGATGAGCTAATCGAGGTAAAGAGCATGTTTTGTGAGATATGATGAGTGAAATAGTCGTGTATTGAGTAGTATAAAAGTAAGTGTATATGGGCAAGGGTGATGTGAGTGTAAAGAAGCATGAGAATGAAAGATTGAGATAAGAGATACGAATAGTGACATTTCGGGATGTGTAAGGACTTATAGAGGGAGACGGTTAGCATTGTGTTGCTTAAGGATATAGGTAATGAAAGGTTGCTTTAGATGGATGGAGAAGAGGGGTATATAGTGAACTTAGATAGAGATATGTCGCGACGTGGAATTGAAGATGGTGACCAAGTTTGGGAATTTGGAATTTTCACGATATGAGCCTAGAGAGTAATTCTTTGGGCAGCTAACGGTATGAGATGAATTTTGGTTCCTAGTGATGTAAAAAGGGAGATGCAATTGTTTGAACTTTAAACGTTGATTTTATGGATAGATTAGTCACAATTGGGAGTTATAGTATAATGAGAGAAGACCCATGGTAAGAAAGAGTGAGATGATATCGACATAAAATAATGGGAATTGAGTTTGGAGCAATGTGAAGGTAACCGGAGCACTAGAGAGTTAGATAGAAATAATGAAGAGTTGAATCATTAAGGGAGTTTGTCGAGGGTAAAAGAAAAGAATAAGGGGAGTCAAACTAGGAACATGTTCACTGAGGATATGTGATATAAGAGTAAGGAATCGTAGAGATGTATGATACTATCATGAGGATTTGAGTTACAGTTATGTAGAAGTTCCAGGACAACATGATAATCATGAATTTCGAGGAATTAAAGAAAGCAAAAGTTGGGTAAAGAATTTGCACGATATGAGATTTTGGTGGTGAGTCGGGTGAAGATACAATTATGGATGAAATTGGAAATAGTGTTGAGGTGATTTTTGTTGATATATTTGATGTTTGTTATTTGGGATGAGAACCAAAGGGAGGAAAAGGATTGTTATATTAAGAAGTGATAGTAAGAGAGTAGTCACATGAAAAAAAATGTTGGTGTCATAGTATTGTCACTAGTGGTTGAGGATGATGTTATTTTGGGAAGTTAGTTGTTCTAATGAGGTTGATTTTGTGAAGGTGATTAAGGTTTGGTTATGAGGGATTTTAAGGTATGGATATATGAGGTATTCGTTGGTAGTTGGGTACAGATGATATGGCTACGTTCGCCGGGTGGTGATAATTGTGTGTAAAAGAAGATATGTTATGAAGAGCACCTGAGTTAAGTCTGGATAAGAGATATTCATTGTCAAGTGGTAACTTACGTGATCAGGATTGACTAGTTGGATGTGATTATGGGTCTAAGATGTATATAAATGTTTGTGTGAGGTTGTGACCTCACGAGAAGCGGTATGGTGTGATTGTTTTAATGTTGTTATATGAATGTTCTGTGATATATATTGGATACGGAACTTAATGGAATGATGATCAAAAGTGATAGTTTGGGTGATCTGACAAGACTGGTTATATTTGCATGTGTATTCATGATATATGTTTATTCCATGAAAAGTATGGATGGTATGCATGAGATTCTTGCCTATTTATTCTGTATGATATATGGTGTTGTGATCTGGTAAAGCAGTCTTGAGTAAGTTTTCTTGTCCGTGATGTTATATTGAGTCAGTGTTTAAGGGATTGTGTATGTCGTGATGTCTATCAGTGTGGTTGTGGTGCCTCGGGTGGTGATCCGGGCACGGTACTTAGTGTTGTGATGCGGGCATTTTCGCACTGCGGTACGGTTGTGGTGGCGGTTTTGCGATGCCGTCACCGGTTGTTGTGGAGTAGGTGAGGTGGTTATGTTACGAGTTTTTGAAAGTGCTTACCAGTTAAACATATATTATTGTTTGTTTGCTGCTGTTCCTGGTGAGTCTTGGTTGAACATGCAGACTGTTGTTTTGTTTGTTGATGTTTCTTACCAGTTTCAGTTTGGGAATGAGGGTAGAGTATGATATGAAAGAGAGTTGTATATGTTTTTGTTGTTGTCATGGTATAGTGATATTTTGTTGATAGGATACAGTTGCGAGAAGTTGTTACAGTAATTTTTACCTTGTTTCAGGATGAGATATCGGTAGTCATAGTCGTGACAAGTGATTCGTGGAATATGTGTTATAATGATCTGAAAGCGGCAGGCGGTTCATAATCTTTTGTTGAGATAGTGAGTGCAGGATATTGGGAATTGGTGTCATGTTAAGTTATGTATGAGTTTTGCGGTAATGAAAGAAAAGAACTTGAGGATCTAGTATGAGTGTACGTAACAAGTGTGGAATGTGAGTTATGCTTTTGGTGATATGAGTTTTATATAGTTTATATAGAAAGGTGTGTCATGTTGCGGTAATGTGGAAGATTTGAAGTTGTGGGTTAAGCTAAGGATTTTGAAATTGAAGGATGAGAGTTGTTTAAGTAAGAGAGCCTAAGATATATGCATGGCGACTGTTCAGATTATAAGTGGTTATCTTTGACACGCGGTGGTGATGGGGATAATGAGAAAATATAGCTAGGATTTAGTATTAGCGAGTTACGAGGACGTAACATTTATCTTAAGAGGAGTAGGATGCGATAAAGGATAAAAGAGATTTTGATGGTTGTACATATGGTAGTATAATTGGAAGTAGAGTGTTGGTGTAGCATAAAGGTCGGATATTTGTTTTGATCAAAGGTCATGACCGTGCTTGTAGTAGTTCGATGTTTAGCAATGAGAGAATATTTCAACAGTGGTGATAGTTGAATGACAATGATTATGAGTCCAATAGTTTTGACAGTTGGAAGATGATGTTTATGTGTGTGAGTAAACTTCGAGGACGAAGTTCGTTTTAAGGATGATAGAATGTAACATTCCGTTTTGATGATTGATCTTCTTTTGTGGTTGAGTGCTATTGAGTGTTATGGAAGTGATACAAGGTTGGCAACATTATATTGTGGTTATTGGGTAATGTTATGGAGTCAGTATTGAGAGCCTATGCTATAGTTGAGACGATATCGTGAGCCATGTTGTGGAAGGAAGAGTGGTTTGTGGAGTTGGTGTTAAGTGTCCATGTTTTATAGGTTGGGTTGGAACTTCGCGGTCGTGTTTTGTTTGTTTGTTGTTTTGCTTTGAGTCGGGGTAATGATTCTTGTGGAGACTTGTGTAGTTCCTTAGTGTTGTTATATGTGGTTGGTTTAGTCTTGTGGCGTAGTGTTGTGCTTTGTTTTATAGTAGAGTGTGAACTTCGGGACGAAGTTCTTTTTAAGGGGGGAAGATTGTAACACTACGGATTTTCCTTGGTGACTACTCGACCGAGTAGCGCCTACTCGGCCGAGTAGTGCTGAGGTTGTGTGTTGTTTTGGTTTCGCGAGGAACACTCGGCCGAGTATAGTTAACACTCGACCGAGTATGGGACACTCGGCCGAGTATACACTTACTCGGTCGAGTGTCCGGTTTGGCGGAGTGTTATTTCGACGGTTTGATTAGGGAATGTTTAGGGTATTTTATATTTCCGCGTCAGTTTCTAATATCATTTGAAAGCTTTATCATTCTACGATCTCTCCCTAATCACTTCCTAATCATCCTCATATCTCGTTGTGTGTGCAAATCGTCGTGATCCTTGCGTGTAGTCTCTTATTCTACTGTTGGTAAGTTTCATTCCCTTGTCATTTGTATTCTTTTGGGGTTACTGTATATATGGAATTTGGGGAAAATGGGATTGTGCAATGTGTAATTGTAGTATGTGATTATTGTTGTAGGTGACGACGTGATAATTGTTATGCATTTGTGTGGTTGATTACAGATAGCGGATTGCGAAAAGGTAGGGTTTCCCCTACTCGGTTCTTGTCAATTGATTTGAGATTGTGCTTGTTGTAATTGTTGTTATCTGCTGATCATCGGAGTATGGAGATTGTTGTGACGATGTTGGTATGAGCGGATTGAGATGGCTGTGATGTCATGTGATTGTGATTGTGGTGGAGTCACTTGCGGGAGTGGCTTCACACCCTAGTTCGCCCTCCGTGGAACCCGCCACGGGAGGGGATGTGCACATTAAGGGACAGGGATGGTTAGTCGCTCGTTGATGAGCTGGACTAGCTGGGGATGGGCTGCGGTCACCCACTGGCGGCGAGGATTACCTGTTGCGATGGGTAATCTGACAGGGCTACACACTTCGGTGTGTAGTCGGTTACTGTGCGTGAGATCGATGATCAGCTAGCGGTAATGTTGTTGTCTTATATTGATTGAGTAGTACTGACCCCGTGTTGTTGTTTTGTAAAACCTGCGGTGATCCATTCGGGGATGGTGAGCAGATTGTGACAGGTGATACAGTTATTGAGCTTGGGGGCGATCATGGGAGAGTCACCACGTTTGGATTAGATGACACCATCACGAGCTTTAGTTACTGTTTTGGTAGTTGTTGCCATTTGGATAATTCGTTTATTAGATTTTGGAGGCTATGTAACCTTTATAATTACCGTACATTAATAAATGTGTTTGGACTGTTGCTTTTGATATATACTAACCTCGGGCAACCGAGATGGTAACAACCTTTCATGCTGGGGTAGTCCTGGTAAGGCACCTTGGTATGAGGGGGTGTTACAATTTGACTATATATGATATTAGTAAGACTAAGCGTATGTTGGCTAATAAATTCAATATTGCAATTTTATACAAAGTATTGGACTGATCAGATGTTACACGTACGTGACAAATAGTGACTATATTTACATGCTAATTATTTGATAAATTAATCATGTGGTAAATCTATGCGTTAAAACAAATATAAGCATAATTTATTTCAAAAGTTTAGATTAGTTTAATTATTTTATATTGGTTTTATACATTTTTAAATAAAATTTGCCCATTTACGGGTCGGGTTACGGGTTTAGCAGGTCTTGACCCTAAATGTGTAGGTTATTATCGCGTTGGGTCGTTTTCGAACGGATTTCAGTCGATTTTTTTGAGTCCAATCATCTTTTAACAAGTCTAATCGGGTGTCTAATAAAGGTAGCCAAAGAATGGTAAACTTACGTGATAAATATTTTACTATTGGAGCCTCTTATGACCACACCTTAGGTGATTCAAACCATCCCATGCTCCACGTTGACATGTGCTGGCTTTGGGACATCCCCTCTCAACCTCGCATCAAGCTTTTCATCTGTCTTTCTTGGTGGGACAAGCTCCCACATAATCTTACCCTTTTCAAAAGATCAATCATTCCCTCCCCTCAGTGTACTGCTTGTGACAATCCCTCTATTGATGAACCAACACTCCCACTACAAGAAATCCTATTTCGGGCGACTACAAATGGCGACTGAAAAAAATAGTAGCCAATTTGGCGACTGAAAAAAATTTCGGGCGACTGAAATTAGTCGCTAAGTTGGCGACTACCAAAATCCTTCAAATTATTGGACCTGGCGACTGATTTTCAGAAAGGGCGACTGAAATCAGTCGCCAAAATGGCGACTACCCCTTTTCAGTCGCCAATTTCAGTCGCCAATATCAATAACACAAATAAACAACGGATGTCACCTCCCTTAGTCCTACCTTTTCTAGGTTACTTTACCAAATACACATACATGAACAATCATACATTCATTCGACCAAATACACAAACACCAAATCCACAAAAATCCAAACCAACAAAAATACCTACTTCTAATTACTCTTCTTTCTCTTATCTTTGAACCCAAACCCAGAAAAAATCCCAAGTTTATCCCATTTTATTGCTCTTCTTTTATCCAATCTCAAGCCTTTCTTGTCTAATATTTGTCGTAATTTCATCCTCTTTCATCTAATTAAAGGTATTAGTTGTAATGTAATGTAAATTTGGTTGTATTGTAATGTAAATTTGATTGTAATGTAAATAAATTTGGTTGTAATGTAATGTAAATTTGATTGTAATAATGTAAATTCGATTTTTCGTGTTATTCGAAATGGTTGTTGTTGTTTGATAGTTTTATATTAAGCTTGATTATAATGTAATGTAAATATAAATTTGGTATAGAAATGAACCTTTGATTGCAATGTAATGGAAATTTTGTAGATAAATTTTCCAGATCTCGTCTTTTTTTCATGCTTTTGTTAGTAAATGTAAATTTATTGATTTGTCGTTTCGCAGCTTTTGATTGTAATTAATTGAAATTCAGCATATACATTTTCCAGATCCGTGATTTTTTTTTATTTTTTTAATATAGAAATGGCGACTGAAAAATGGTCATTAGAGACTGTTTTCAGTCGCCATTTTGGCGACTACTTTGCCTTTTAGTCGCCAATTTGGCGACTACTGCCAGTCGCCAATTTGGCTATTTGGCGACTACTTTGTCAGTCGCCAATTTTAGCGACTTACTTCAGTCGCCCGATTTCCATTTGGCGACTAAGTGTTGCTACTGTGCTCTGGCGACCAATTTCAGTCGCCATTTTCGTTTTAGCGACTGATTTCAGTCGCCAAACGTAGTCGCCCGAAATAGGATTTCTTGTAGTGTCCATATCCTTCGCGATTGTACCCATGTCATCTATGTTTGAGACATTTACACCCTCCCTCTGACTTCTACTCCCTTCCCTTCAAACTTTGTTTCAAAACTAACTGCACCTCATCTGATAAATCTTAGGTG
This sequence comes from Silene latifolia, assembly GCF_048544455.1. Lineage (NCBI taxonomy): Eukaryota > Viridiplantae > Streptophyta > Magnoliopsida > Caryophyllales > Caryophyllaceae > Silene > Silene latifolia. Next base: position 22,091,297 of record NC_133534.1, read on the forward strand.
ACTCTCTTCTCCTTCCTCGTGTGGCGCCTTTGGCCTCGGCGTAATAACCTTGTGTTCTCCGTTAAGTGCCCTTCTATTAGCTGGGATTGGCTTACCCAGTCCGCCTTCTTTACTTTCCAATGGAGTGTTGCCCAGGACAAGAGAACCTCCGCCCCCCGGACCCTCACTCTTCAGTCCCCTGACCATGGCCTGAACTCACCTACCCCTGCCTGCAAACTGTAATACTACGGTTTTATGAGTCTCTGGGTACTCTATCGAGTAGGCCTTACTCTGTCGAGTAAGGGTGTGTTGCGTTTTAAAATAGTTTCTGAGCTGTTGGGTACTCGATCGAGTAACGAAGATACTCGATCGAGTAAGGGGGCACTCGATCGAATACCTTAGCTACTCGATCGAGTAGCCGGTTTACGGGGAATGATTTGACGGGTTTTTCTAATAACGCGAGTTTGATATAAAAGGTTTCCGTCAGTTTCTTTAATCACTTTTAACCTTTCTAAACCCTTCAAAAGAAAAAGGAGTTACGTAATTCTCTCTCGTCGCGTTGTTGGCAAATCCCCAAGGCTAGGAGTGTCGAATCATCTTGTTCTTTGCATCATAGTGTTCCTTGCGTCAAGGGTAAGATCTACATACCAATTTTATATTGTTTCTTTGAGTTTGTTTAAAACCCTAATTGGGTAGATTTGGGGGTTTTGGGAGGGTTATGTTGATTAGGTGATAATTGTATGATTATGTGTATAGGAGAAGGGTTCGTAAAGGAAAGGTTTTGAGACAGCTGCTAGATCGTCTGATGTTTGTGTTGCATTCCAGATAGGGTTTCCCTACTCAGTATTAATTACATAATGTGTGGTGATTGCGCTGTAATTAGTGATTGTTGATTGATTCAGGCGGTTGTGATTGTATATTGTTGATTGATTCAGGCGGTTGTTGATGTTGTATTGTGATTGCTAATTGTTTGTCTTTGATTCTCGAGATGCGTTCTCGGCTGAGTGGAGTCACTTGCGGGAGTGTCTTCACGCCCTAGTTTCGCCCTTCGTGGAACCCGCCACGGAAAGGGATGTGCACATTAATGGGACAGGGTTATCGCTCGGTATGATGAGCGGGGCTTAGGTGGGAACGGCTGCGGTCCCCCACTGGCAGGGCTGGTCCAGTGGAAAGTCAGTGACGGAGATTGATTGGAGTGGGTGTAATTGTGTGTGACTGTTTGAGCTATGTTGTTTGTTGTGTTGTTGGATCATATAAATTGTGTGATTAGTACTGACCCCGTTTAAATGTTTTAAAACTGTGGTGATCCATTCGAGGGTGGTGAGCAGTTATTGAGCAGGTATGAGATGATGCGTATGGGATAGCTGGGATGAGTCACCACGTTGTAGTTTATAAGTCTTCCGCTGTGTCTGACGCTTGATAGTATTTTGAAAGTAGATAGTTTTGAGAACTTGTATTTCTTTTTATCAGTTTTGGTTTTGAACATGTAATCACTTAAACTATAATTACTTTTAAAGTAAGTTTCTTTGTTATCTTATGATATTCATTGTCTCGGGCAACCGAGATGGTATCATCCTTATAACTGAGTGGTCCTGGTAAGGCACTTGGAGTATGGGGGTGTTACAAATGGTATCAGAGCGACGATCCTGAAACCTGTAACCAATGAACCCAATAAACATAGGGAGTCAAATAAAATGAACCCGGGGTAAAAGTTGTAGGAGCTAATGCAAAGACTTGGGAGACGTCCTAAAGTCGCGAACTCGCCCTACAATTTTTAACCGGTCACTATGGGATATGAGTCGGGATCGCTATGTGTTTACCTTGTGTATTGTGTACCTATGTAGTGATGTGTGGCATGAATCAGTGGATGTATGTATGTTGAGAATGGGGAATGTGTAGAAAAGATGGTGATGATGTGATGTCGTAAGTTATTGATTGAAAGCATGATAGTTGTTTTACGATATGGCATTATAGAAATACGGAAAGAAAATTTGTTTGATTTGAATTATACGTAGAGTTATGTATACATATATGTTGTTGGTAGTGTTGTACGAGTTTATATAGCTGAAAGTTTGAGTAAGAGCATGAATAATTGGTGGAAAAGATGATAATTGTTGCATGATAATATGATATTTTTTTTTATAACGCATGTTGTATGATGGAAGAGATTTTATAAGGTTGTTATGCTAGTAACATGTGAATATGATACTTGATGTCATATAATTGTGATTTTGTTTACGTAAAGTTACATAATAAAAACATGTGGGTAATATGTGATTGGTAAGTTGAATGATATATGTGCATCGAGTTATTTGTTGCTTGGCTTTTGAAGTTAGTAACATGTGGTTAGGGATACTGGTTTTATGAGCATCGAGTTGTTTTTGTTTACCATGTTGTCATTTAAGTTGTTGGGAAGTAAAATCAAGTAGTTGTGTTTTCGATTATAGGGAGGTTGTCTTTAAACTGTTATAAATTGAGATTCATAAATGATTTTAATGTGATTCCAATTGGAGGTGATAGCTTGTCCTTTTACGATTCTAACGATAGGTCGCACGCCCAAAACGACCAAGAAATGAGTGAGTTATGACTGTTTTACGAAAACTGGACAGTGTTGAGAAATGCGTAGGTACTCGATCGAGTAGCCTTGGTACTCGATCGAGTAGGGGGACTCGATCGAGTACATCAGTTACTCGATCGAGTGGCCCTGGTAATTTGTTTTACGTGCTTCTGATCTTCACCTACTCGATCGAGTAAGTCACTTACTCGATCGAGTGGCCTGTACTCGATCAAGTGACCCCTGTTTTGGGTCATATGCTTATCTTTTGAATTCGTTGCATATTATGTTTAATTCAAAGATGTTATTTTACTTCTTTATGCATTGTTTTACATGTATGTTGGTCTTTATACGTAAGTTACCCAATTTTATGGTGAAGTGAGTGGCACCTGTGGTGAGTAGGAGTTCGGTGGGAGGACATGAGTTATATGTGTTGCGATAGATAGTGGAAAAATAAAAGACAGATTGGTATGGTTTATTGAGACATAGAGCCTGTTTTGTGAGATGAGATGAGCGATATGTTTGTATGTTGAGTAATGCAAGAGTAATTGAATGTGGGCAAGGGATGATGTGAGTTTATGGAACGTGAGAATGAAAAGATTGAAATGAGGGATGCAAATGGTGGCAGCTTGAGATGCGTAAAGAATCATGGAGGGGGATGGTTAGGAGTCGTGTGGGTTAAGAAAATACATAGTGAAAGCTCGTTTTAAAGGGGTTGAGAAGAGTAGTATATAGTGAACTTTGTGGAGACATGTCGCGAGGTGGATTTGTAGACAGTGAGTGAGTTTGGGAGATTTGGTTTATTATGAGATGAAACTACTGTGTGATTTCCTCGGCCAATTAGCGGTATGATAGGAGGGAGATGCAATTGTTGAACAGTAAACGTTGATTCTATGGATGGATTAGTGGCAAGGGTGATTGATGACATAATAAGAGAATATTTGTGGTAAGAAAGAGTGAGATGATATCGATATGAAATAATTAGATGTGAGTTTTGGAGCAGTGAGAAAGTAACCGAAACACTAAAGAGTTAGGTAGAAGTGATAAGGAGTTGAATGGTTAATTGATTTTGTAGAGTGTAAAAGAAAAAGAATGAGGGGAATAAAACTAAGAAAATGTTGACCGGAGTTATGTGATATAGAGGTAAGGAGTCGTTGAGATGTGTGCTACCAACCATGAGGATGTTAGTTAATGGTTATAGAGGAGTTTCGGGACAACATGATTAGTCTTGAGTTTTGAGGAATTCAGGAAAGTAAGAAGTTGGTAGAATATCTTCATGATATGAGATTTTGGTGGAGATTTAGATGATGATACAGTTAAGAATGGTATTGGGAAGAATGTTGAAGTAATTTTGTTGATGGATTTGATGTTCATTGTTTGGGATGTTAACCAAAGATAGGAAAGAAATCGTGATATTTAGAGATGAGTGTAAGATGTTTGATGCCCGGACAGCGGTAGTGTTATGGTTTGTGACTAGTGGTTAAGGGTAATGGTATATTAGAAAGGTAACAATTCTGAAGCGGTTGATTTTGCAGAGACCAGGTTGATATGTATGGTTGTGAGAGAGTGTAAGATGTGGTTATATGAGGCGGTTGTTAGTAGTTGAGTATTAATAGTATGGTTACATTTGGCAGGGGGTGATGGATATGCGAATGGGAGAATATGTTATGAGGGGTATATGAGTTAAGCTCGGGCGACAGGTAACCTCTGTTGAGTGGTAACTTACGTGATCAGGATTGACTAGGTGGATGTGATTACGGGTCTATGATGTGTATAAATGTTTGTGTGAGGTTCTGACCTCACGGGAAGTGGTACGGTGTGATAGTTATAAAGCTGTGATCTGAATGTTCTGTAATATATGTTGGACACGGTAATTTAATTGAATAATATTCAAGAAGGTAATAATTTGATGGATCTGGCATGACTGGTTATACTTGTATGTATTCATGATATACGTTATTCCGTGATATGGTAAGGGGATGATATTCATGAGGTCATTATCTGTTTAATTCATAAAATATGTTGAGTTGTGATTTAGTAAAGTGGATTTGAGTAAGTTTTTCTTGTCTGAGAAGTTATTCTGAGTCAGTGTTTATGGGGATTATATGTAGTTCTTATGTCTATCGATGTGGTTGTTGTGCCTCGGGTGGTGATCCGGGCACGGTACATAGTGTTGTGATGCGGGTATTTTCGCACTGCGGTGTGGCTGTTGGTGGCGGTGTTGCGATGCCGTCACCGGTTGTGGTGGAGTAGACGGGATGATTATGATACGAGTTTTCAAAAGTACATACCAGTCATACATAGATTGTTGTTGTTTCTTTGTTGCCTCTGTGAGTTTCGGTTTTGTACGGATAGACAGTTGTTTTGTTTATTGATGTTTCTTACCAGTTAAGTTTTGGTATGAGGGTAGAGTATGATATGAAAGAGAGTTGTATATGTTTTCGTTGTTGTCATGTTATAGTGAGATTCTGTTGATGGGACATGGTTGTGAGAAGTTGTTACAGTAATTTTGATCTTGTTTTAAGTTGAGGCATCAGTAGTCATAGTCATGATCTGATATATGCAGGTGGTTCATAATCCTTTGTTGAGACAGTGAGTGTAGGGTGTTGAGTAATTAGTGTCGTGTTAAGTTATGTATGAGTCTTGCGGTAATGAAAGAAAGGAACTTGAGGATCTAGTGTGAGTGTACGTAACAAGTGTGGATCGTGAGTTATGCTTTTGGCGATAAGAGTTTTATGTAGTTTATATAGAGAGGTGTGTCATGTGGCGGTAATAGGGAACAAGTGAAGTTTTGGGTTAAGTTAAGGATTTTGTGGTATAGGTTAGGTGGTGTGACGACGAGTGAAGTGAAATATGAGAGTTGTTTAAGTAAGAGAGCCTTGGATATGTGCATGGCGAGTGTTTAGGCTCTAGGTGGTTATCTTTGACATGCGGTGGTGATGAGGATAATGAAAAGATATATCTAGGATTTAGTATTAGTGAGTTACAAGGACGTAACATTTATCTTAAGAGGAGTAGGATGCGATAAAAGATATTTTGATGGTTGTACATATGGTAGTATATTTGGAAGTAGAGTGCTGGTGTAGCATAAGGTATGAATTTGTATATGTTGTGGTTGATAGTGTTAAAAGGTCATGGACGTGCTTGTAGTAGTTCGATGTTAGGAATGCGAGAATATTTCGATAGTGTTGACAGTTGGATGATGAGGTTATGAGTGTGAGTAAACTTCGAGGACGAAGTTCCTTTTAAGGGTGGTAGAATGTAACATTCCGTTTGATGTTTATGTAGTTGGTTATGTATGGAGTTAGTGTCGGGAGAGTTTATGATGTAGTTGATACGACATCGTGAGCGAGGTGTGGAGGTAGGAATAGTTGGTAGAGTTGGTGTCTAGAGTTCATGGTTTCATGTTTTGTAAGTTGGGGTTTTGTTTTGAGTTCTTAGTAGCTTTGTTGGGTCTTGACCGAGTTAGTATGTTTGTTTTTATGTATGGGTTGAACTTCGGGGACGAAGTTCTTTTTAAGGAGGGAAGACTGTAATACTACGGTTTTATGAGTCTCTGGGTACTCTATCGAGTAGGCCTTACTCTGTCGAGTAAGGGTGTGTTGCGTTTTAAAATAGTTTCTGACCTGTTGGGTACTCGATCGAGTAACGTAGATACTCGATCGAGTAAGGGGGCACTCGATCGAGTACCTTAGCTACTCGATCGAGTAGCCGGTTTACGGGGAATGATTTGACGGGTTTTGCTAATAACGCGAGTTTGATATAAAAGGTTTCCGTCAGTTTATTTAATCACTTTTAACCTTTCTAAACCCTTCAAAAGAAAAAGGAGTTACGTAGTTCTCTCTCGTCACGTTGTTGGCAAATCCCCAAGGTTAGGAGTGTCGGATCATCTTGTTCTTTGCATCATAGTGTTCCTTGCGTCAAGGGTAAGAACTACATACCAATTTTATACTGTTTCTTTGAGTTTGTTTCAAACCTTAATTGGGTAGATTTGGGGGTTTTGGGAGGGTTATGTTAATTAGGTGATAATTGTATGATTATGTGTATAGGAGAAGGGTTCGTAGAGGAAAGATTTTGAGACAATTTGCTAGATCGTCGATGTTTGTGTTGCATTCGGGTAGGGTTTCCCTACTCGGTATTAATTACATAATGTGTGGTGATTGTCTTGTAGTTAGTGATTGTTGATTGATTCAGACGGTTGTGATTGTATATTGTTGATTGATTCGGACGGTTGTTGATGTTGTATTGTGATTCCGATTGTTTGTCTCGGTTCTCGAGATGCGTTCTCGGTGAGTGGAGTCACTTGCGGGAGTGGCTTCACGCCCTAGTTTCTCCCTTCGTGGAACCCGCCACGGAAGGGGATGTGCACATTAATGGGACAGGGTTATCGCTCGGTATGATGAGCGGGGCTTAGGTGGGAACGGCTGCGGTCCCCCACTGGCAGGGCTGGTCCAGTGGATAGTTGGTGACGTTGATTGATTGGAGTGGGTGTGATTGTGTGTGACTGTTTGAGCTATGTGTTTTGTTGTGTTGTTGGATCATATAAATTGTGTGATTAGTACTGACCTCGTTTAAATGTTTTAAAACTGTGGTGAACCATTCGGGGGTGGTGAGCAGTTATTGAGCAGGCATGAGACGATGCGTATGGGATAGCTGGGATGAGTGACCACGTTGCAGTTTAGAAGTCTTCCGCTGTGTCTGACGCTTGATAGTATTTTGAAAGTAGATAGTTTTGAGAACTTGTATTTCCTTTTATCAGTTTTGGTTTTGAACATGTAATCACTTAAACTATAATTACTTTTAAAGTACGTTTCTTTGTTGTCTTATGATATTCATTGCCTCGGGCAACCGAGATTGTAGCATTCTTATAACTGAGTGGTCCTGGTAAGGCACTTGGAGTATGGGGGTGTTACACAAACCCCCTACCAGCACACCAAGCCCCACCACCCTCACAACCATAACCCCCTCCCACCAAATACTTCCCTTTACCCAAACTGTTGGGCCCCTCCCCCGCCTTGTTGGTCTAAGATCAACGTTGACGTGGCCTTTTGTCTCACTTCTTCCTTTGCTGGTATTGTGTGTGTTTCCCGCTCTCCCTCGGGTGTATGGATTATGGGTTAGTCCTCTAGAATTTTGGCCCATAATTCCTTCTTTTTTGAACATCTTTCTATAAGGGACGGTCTTGTTTGTACGGCTTCTAGTCATGGGAATTTTATTCTAAGCTCTGATTGTATTCTCACGGTTAATGCAATTTTGAATAATTCGGCTCCTTGTGGTCTTTATGCTAGCATAATTTTGGAGTGGAGGGATCGGTTAAAAGTCTCACCTTCAACGACCATCATCTATGAGAAGCAGTCTACAAATCATGTTGCGGATGCAATTTCTAAGTTCGCCTTGAGCGACTGATCTCCAACTCTGGTTTTTATTTTTGGGATTATGTACCCCTTTGTTTTAACTTTGTACAACTCGGATCTTGCCCATATATGTGCTTCGTTATCACCTGACCCTCCCCCATAGTTTGTAATGATTTGAACAGGTTTCGCGCTGATCTTCGCGCCTTATTATTATTGTTCATTTTTTCCAAAAAAAAAAAAATTTACTATTCATGTACGATTTCACATTGCTTAATATTAAAAAATTAACTAAAAGTAGTCTAACACCCAAAACAAATAACCATTTTTTTTAGTTGCTTTTTAATTTCTACGAAACAACCTGCCCTAACTTTATCTTAGAATTAAAAATCCGTAAAAAGCAAGACCAAGAGAATTAAGATGCAAACGTTTCGTAGTTCTATATAAGTAAACAAGGAAGCATTAAGCTTATATAGTTATATGTAGTGAAAGCACAATAATATACACACACAAAGTTTGATTGAACAAAACATGAGTGATCCTTCAGATAACAAGCCTGGGAAATTAGTGAATGCTCCGCCAGATATTAACATGCCTGTAGCTGGAGGTCGAGCCCAACAGTTTATTAGTTTCATGTGGTCGGCGGTGACGGGTTTATTGACTCTAATGCGCTTGTACCACACACAAGGTAATTTCAGTTATATACTTCTTTAATTTATTAACTACTATACTCTTATACTATTTCGAATGCCCGTGCTTCATAGGGGCTTTTAGTAATTTTCTATATATAATTTCTTCATCTACTTATACCATAATTTCTTCATCTACGCACAAAAGTTTTTAAAGTTCTCGCCCTACACAAAAACATTAGAGACGGTATTTTATTAAGTTATTGAGAAACCATTTTGTAGTACCCTTTATAATTTTTGTACCCCTTTTATTATTGATTACGAGTCAAAGTAGGGTTTCCTTTATTTGGTACATGTTTTCATAACAATAATAATGCCGCAGGTGATGACATAGGGAGCAACACGAATCGAGGTGGTGCTCAAAATGTTGGGAATATCGATATTGATGCCAATGAAGATAGAGTTCGAGCCGGACATAATACAAATGATGGTGGAAATCAAAATATTGGGAATGTAAAAATCTCCCGTCGAAAATCGCCATAGAAGAAACTGCATGCTGAAGTGAAGTGCTCAAGTTCAAAATTTGAGTTTGTTTTTATGATGTTTACGAGTTTGGAGTCTGTTTTAAGTTTTCGTTTTCATTTACCGAATGTTTTGTTATAGCATCGCTACCGTTATGACTATGTCAATTGGTGGGTGTTTCCGTTTTGTGTGAGATTTCCAAATATCTGTATGGTTTTTAAGTTGTACGAGTGAAATATTTTAAGAGTCCATTTCCTTTTGCAAATGTCTTGACCAAAAGAGGTGGACCGACAATAATACAACTCGATCCAACATCGGTCTTGCAAATCTGTTAGAGTTATACAAGATGAATCAAACATTTCCAAGCAATTACAAAACAATATTTAATCTCTAAAATCTAACAAAGTCACCCTCATTGGTGTTTCCACCAGCCTTTGAAATTAACTCCTCGTATAACTATGTATATTGGCAGTTAGTCCATTTAATAACAAAAAATATGCGTCTTAAGATTAAATGGATTAAATAGCACCACTTTTATATATTATATTATCCGATTTTTTATAACAGATTGAGTGCTTGAGTATATTCATTAGTCCATGGATACATTTATACAGTGGAATATTCAAATTATAAGGACTAGTTATTATCATAACTAAGCGTTACAATTAGACTATGTTTGGCAAAACTAGCTGAAATCTGATAAAGTACCTGAAATCTGAAAAGGTAGCTGAAAATTAAGAGGTGATAAGGTAGCTGGTTTTGTTAAAACTGTTTGGAAACTAGCTGAAATGGTAGCTGATATTTGACAAAATGACGTAAAAGAACATGGTTGATTATTGATATCCTTATGTTTTTACTACTCCCTCCCATCCACTCTTTTCTTCCCTATTTCCTAAAACGGATATTCAGGTTTTCTTCCTCTTTCGTTTTTTGAGAAAGTTTTTATTAATATTATACTCATGCCTCTCTCTACTCATCAAACCCCACTATATCCTTTATTAATATTTAATTCTAATTATTTCTACCTCTCTCCAATAACCAAACCCCACCTATCTCCTTTATTAATATTTAATTCTAATTATTCATACCTCTCCAATTACCAAACCCCACTCATATCTTTATCAATATTATACTCCCCACCCTTAATCTCCGTGCCCACTTCAAATGGGAAGAAAAGAGTGGATGTGAGGGAGTATTATTCATGTGTTATTGTCGTTGACGTTGTTAGTAATAAAGTCATAATGAAGTTTTTTCAATATATTTGCACAAGTCTTTAACATGTTTCAAAGAGAATGAGAACAATAATTAATATATCACGATTAGGTAAAAAAAAATCATCATCGAAAATGAATTTTATGGATATAAAATTAGTTCTCTATTAAACTCATACACACACACAAAAAAAAAATTAAGTTTCACCCCAAATTAAAGTAGCAATATTATCGCGGATGGTTTTCATTTACATCGACGACTCGTTCACATTTTCATTACTTGTGACATTATTATCAATGTTCGGCAGTTCTTCATCTAGTATGTAATCTGGATATTCTTCAAGAGCCCTAAATAATAAGTCCTCAGGTGAGTTTTTCCGAATATAGTTATGCAAGGCAAAAGTTGCCATTATAACATCAATTTGAGTTTCTACTCTAAATAGTGGCATAAATCGTAGTATTTTCCATCTTTTCTTAGGCACCCCAAATGACCTCTCGATACAACTTCGAAGTGATGAGTGCATTTTATTAAAGGCTTCTTTGGAATTACCCGGTGACTCATTTTCAAATTGAGACTTGTGATACCTTGTCTTCGAATATGGTACCATATATCTCTTTTTATCAGGATATCCTTAATCCACCAAATAATACCTACCATGTAGTGGCTTTACAAAGTTTAGTTCCGGTTTATTAATTGCATGAGTAAAAACACGAGTATCATGCGTTGTCCCAGCCCACCCAACAGATATAAATGTGAAACACATGTCAAAATCACATACACCCATGACATTGAAGGTAGGTATTCCCTTCCTTCCTATGTAACATAATTGGTCAGCCTCCGGAATACAAGCAGCTATATGTTTTCCATCAATGCATCCAATACAGTCCTGTTATGCAAGTGTGAAAAATATGTTCACAAAGTGACGTAAATGTAGCATTGTTAAACATTTATGTTACGATAATTATAAATTAAATACATTAAACTATGACATATATCTGTCATCGTTTGCAATATAAAGTGGTATATGTGGAAAAGAAACATCTTCTGGCTTTATGATGTCACGTGCTAGGCTCATATAACCTCTACTTCTACCACTGATTGCTTCTAAAACTTCATGAAACGATCTGTTAATAGTCCCACCAGAGCGTTGAAATCGTTCACACGCATCTCGATTAGAAACACCCAAGGCCATGATATATATAAAGACACCCATTTTCTCAATAACAAACATTTTATTGCTCCCTCGTAATCCATAGTTTAATTGAAGGTCTTGACATAGTTGCTTAAATACACTTGCTTCCATCTTAAAAGCATTTACGCACCGAATAGTAGGGCTGAGCAAAAAAGTCTGAATAAACCGAAACCGAACCGAAAACCGAATTGTGGAGTCCGAATATTCGGTTTTTTTCCGGTGCGGTAATCGAACCGGATCTTTTACTATAAAAGCGGAGCGGATTCGGTTGTAGAAAATTCAAAACCGGGGACCGGTTTTTAAACCGGTTTCTTTATTTTTATTTTTTTGAAACCATCTGGTTTCTTTTTTAGAAACTAAAAGTCAAAAAAAATGTAAATTCAAAACCGGAGACCGGTTTTTAAACAGGTAACCTAATTTTTCTATGTGTTTCTATGCATTTAATTGTGGATCTTTCTTGAAACAGGAGCGGGTAAACCGGTTTACGGATCCGGTTTTTAAATTCCGAAAAAACCAGTTAACCGGATTAATTCGGAGCGGATTCGGGTTAGAAAAAAAACCATTTTTTAAAACCGGTTACCGAACCGGTTTGCAAAATCGGAGCGGATAACCGGTTTTGCTCAGCCCTACCGAATAGGGTGCCAATTCAAAACCTCTTGCATCCAAATATCTTCCGTAAAAATTGAAGTCATGCATGGTTCCTTGTAAATATATTTATAAAAATAAGTTGATATGGCGGAAGTAGTACTTGTCGCCATAATCCAAAATAATTTACGCTTTTTCTTTTTCCTTTCCTCATTGTCCATAATAACCTACGTAATTGAAAAAAAAAAACATAAACCCACAAAAAATTTAAAAACAATCTTGCTTATTCATAATAGTTGCCAACAAATAAAAAATACAATACGATATAATAAACTTAAGTAATAGTTCAAACACATCTAAACACGAATGCTTATACCAACATAATTAGCACTAGCAGAAAAGCATTATACCCAATATATCATAAATTATAAATATAAAGACGCCCAATTTACAGGAATCGACCAAGCAATTAACATGTTTTACTCCTAATAATCAAGCCATCATCATCATCATCATCTACATAACCCAACTATAATTTCCATTGGGGTTTCTATTCGTAACTAGATAATAAATGGAGCCAATTCAATCAATTCAAGCTAAATTTGAAGAAAGTTGAAGCGTTTACGGTGAGTCGGTGACGGAGCAATCAGACGCTCGACTTTTGTGTTTTGAAGAGCTTGTTGAACGGCTGTGTGTTTATTTTTGAGAAAGTCTAATGAATTTTTTTTTAATTGAGGTTATTAAAAATTCGGGGGCAAAATAGGTAGATAAAAATGAATCAGTTACCTGATTTCTGAAATGCTACATGAGGTAGCATTTCATTTCAGGTACCTTTTTTAGTTAAATAAGGTAGTTGCCAAACACTCTAAAAAAATAAGGTACCTGATTTTTTTTTGCAAAAAAGCCATTTCAGGCAAATCAGGTACCTGAAGTGCACTGCCAAACCGAGCCTTAGTGTAAATTGATTATTACTCCCTTATATAATTCTTTTTTTGAAACTTACTCCCTTATGTAATTTTTTTCGAAACTTACTCCCATAAAATATAACTCTTTTCAAATATTACTGCCATTCAGTGATTTCGGCTTAACAAAAGAGAAATATTTTCTCAAAAATTTGAAATTTGGTACTAATTTTTCTTGCATATAACTATATTACCCTTAACCTTATTTTATATGTTTAATTAAAATCAACTCTTCCTCCCAAATTTGTTAAATTCACCTCCTTCCTCCCAATTTGTTAAACCCATTTCTCCCTCTCGGTGTAGTTGAAATCTTCAATCTAATAAGACTAAAGACAATATAGTCATAAACAACAAAAATTAGTACTAAATTTCAAATTTTGAATGGAATATTTTCATTTTATTGTCTGGAGTCGTTTTGGGAGCAATATTTGATACATGTGACATTTTATGGGAGTAATTTTCGAAAAAAAATTATATAAGGGAGTAAGTTTCAAAAAGTGAGATATATAAGGGAGTAATAATCAAATTACCCTTACAATTAAGAGAATATAGACATAATTTCACAAGAATAGCAACAAAAATATTAACATATAAGTATATTATAATACACCCCCGGAGTCGAAGCGATAAGAGGTCAGATGCTGAGTCTGGAGCGAAAATCTACAAAAAGAGGCCTAGGAAGACCTTTAGTAAACATGTCAGCATATTGATATCGCAATGCCACATGAAGGACATGAACTTGACCAAAAGCAACCTTTTCGTGGACAAAGTGATAGAAGTTTGTTGGGTGTTTTAGTCAGGCTACTGATCTAGAGGCACTCGGCCGATTATGTGTGGTACTCGGTCAAGTATCGTGTACTCGGCCAAGTGTCCGATCTGATACGAGTTTGTTTCACGACTGATTAAAATGATCGGAGAGGTATTTAAAACATCGCGTCAGTTTCTGATTCATTTTACACAAAATCTAATCACACTCTAAACACTCTCAAGCCATCTTCATCAATTCCCAAGCAAGGTTTAAGCAATTGTGGGTTTACGGATCTCTCGTTTCTGTATCAATCGTTTTACTGGCGATTTCATGGAGGATTGTTATTGCGATTACTTGTGTGTGCTTGGATTGCGAAAAGGTAGGGTTTCTCTACTCAGTATGATGATGTGTAATTATTTTTATGATTGTGATTATTTTGAAATATGATGGTTGTTATTATTATGAAATATGATGATCGTGGTTATTGTGGAATATGATGGTGATATTATGATGGTAATATTGTGTTGATATTGTGAGCCATATCGAGAGATGGTTTCACCCCTATTGTTCGCCTCTTGTGTCTCTCGACGCACGGTAGATGTGCACATTAATGGACTTGGGTTCGCTCGTTGCGATGAGCGAGGCTTTAGCTGGCAAGGTTGCGGTCTACCACTGGCGGTGTAGATACCTGTTGCGATGGGTAGCCTAACAGGTCTGGGCTGCGGTTCAGACAATGTACTTGGAGCTTCGAGATAGATGCTTGATTGTGGTGTATGATTACTTTTGCATGAGATTATGATGTTGGAATATCTGCTGACGTGTGTTTGGTTGTTTGTTGTTTTCTTATGTTCTATGCTGTGATCCATTTAATATTGGCGGCAAATGGTGAGCAGTGAGTTTTGACAGGTGTTGATATTTGAGCTAGCTTGCGGGTTTGGATGGGACATCGACGATTCATTTCGTTTCATAGCTTCCGCTGAGTCTTTACACTTTTTCACCTTTTGTTTTTTCAGATGTAATATGTTTTGGTTTTGAGACTTGTATTTACATTTTAATTTTACTTATCTTAACACATGTTTCATTATGGTCTATCTGATATACTTTACCTAGGGCAACCGGGATGGTAATGTTTCCAATTGATAAGGAAGGCCTTGGTAAGGCTCTTTGGTAAATGGGAGTGTTACAGGCCTGAGATCAGTCATTGAGAATTTGGACCGCAAATTACCAATCATAGTATCCCGAAGAGTATCAGACGAAGTAGCAAGAATAATATCATCAACATATATAAGAATATAAGCAATGTCGGTACCACGTTGACAAGGCTAAAGTCGTATCACTTTAATCAAAGTAAACCTAACTTAGTACTAATTAATAGTCAGCGATAAGTAGGGTATCGTACCTACACGCAGGCGGTAATAATTTATTTGCTAATGTAATAATTCGTCTTAAAGGTAACCGTTTCTTGAAGGTTTGTTTGGTTTCTATAACTAATTGCGATGTAAATAAAGATGAATTCAAATATATTAAAAGAGTCAAAGGATCGGGTTCACAAGGTCAGTTATCCGGGGGTGTGATTTAATTAATTAAAGAGCAATAAAGTTGTTTAAGGTCATATGATTTTTTTTGGCAGTAGAAAAGAAAGGTTCCTTACGCGGTAACTACCCGACTCTCGGAGTCGGAATTAATTAATACATTATTAGGATAAGAAATTAAACTACAAACGGGGTTGTTTTCCAGAAAAAAGCTTCTTTGCGGGACGATTAGAGCTGACCAAATGAGCGAACATTTATTTTCTCTTCTTTATCAACTGTGCTTCGGAGGAGTACCTGCAACAAGACACACTTACGCCACAAGGACGTAGAAATTTATGGGAGAGAGATCTACTTTTTGAGAAAGTAGATAAACTGTGTCTTGGAGATTCATCCCTTTGGCTTTGATTCTTCTTGGGAGTGGCGATTCTCCACTTCTCGTGCACATGATGAGTAGATGGGTACCAGCAAAGCATAGGAGTAAAAGGGGCGGCCCGATGGCTTCTTAGATGAGAGAATCTTACACATCTTAGGACGAGCTGAAAAGATGAAAGACAGAGAGGCAGGAACGCTTGGATCATTAATACCACCCCTAGTGTTATCTTCGGGGATATGAGTACTAGGAGAAGAAAAATTGTCACATATTGAAGTCGCGCTTGAAGTCACGACCTCGGTAGATGACGCACTCAAGCTTGCGCTAGGAATATCAAGTTTCACGTTGATAACCTCAGAAGAAGTCATGTCTTCGTTCATATCTTCGTTCATAGCCCCCATCATCTTAGATTTCCACTTTTTAGGACATCTCCTCCTCTTCTTCTTCTTTTTACATCGTTATTTTATACTGTCTCGCTCCTTAGTAGTCTCACCATTAAGAATACAAATTGTTAAAGTTGACAAATCACGTTTACGGTAAAAGCTCACCGTTTTACCATCCATCAACTTTTTATAAGATTCCGCGGGAATCCTTAGACGGGAATTACCCCCTCCCTTTTTGGAGAACTCCAGAACTGACTTATTGGCACAAAAATTTTGACCCTCCGTCACATCCATATTCACATCCTTTGGAACATCCATCACCTCAGTGACCACACTTTCACTATCTTTCATACCTACATTAGATGCCGAGACATCCGGGACATGAACAAGCTTCTTATTGTTCTCATCCACGCAATCTTTAGTATCAACCTCCAGCATTCTTTTACCATTTTCCTTAATGAGAAGGTGACCTTTTACCACATCTAATTCTCTTAAAATATCCTTATTACTAGGTTCAACCACAAAGGCCTCCACCAAATCCAATTCAGC